>NC_026153.1:5273021-5318050 GCF_000512975.1 Sesamum indicum
CGTATTTAATTAAATTAAAACCAGATATCATTTGATTGAGTAGAAAGAAAGGTTAGAGGTATCTGTTTATGTGAATCAGCATCTCAGAAATCGAAATACACTATAATTCTTCTTTGAAGTAACCTATTACTTGAGTAAATATTAGTATGAGATTATCCTGAGTATGCAAATGATGTTCTTTAAAACAGTTTTTTAAGAAAGTATAGCATATTGAAAGGGTAGTGGAAGCGCATATCAACTCAACTGAACATAATTTGTTGCACTGATATTCCATCTAATAATAGGCTATGATTGGCACACAAGAAACGAATTTTGCCTACTCAGTGACAAATCACAAGTCAATGTATCCTGGGATAGATCCAAGGAGTAGCTATTGCGAATCCTCCCTGTGCAGCTGATATTTTAAATTAACAATACCTGAGAATCTTATATTGAAATTCTTTTGTTGCAGCTGGTAGAGCTCAAAGAGGCTGAGGTGAAGTCATTGAAGGAGTCAGAAAGATTAGAAAAAGAAATTGCAGAAGTCCAAGAGTTGAAGGTGGTCAAAATTTAAATTTTTGCATTCTGAATCTGTATTTTTTTCCCCTCTTTCTCTCTCAGCCACACACACACTTTGTGTGGATAACTCATACCTTGTTTTGGTTAGCAGAAGAAGCTTAGTACCATGACAGCTGATGAATACTTCGAGAAGCATCCCGAGCTCAAGAAGAAGTTCGATGATGAAATTAGAAATGACTATTGGGGCTACTAGTTTGACTTTGCATGACTGTCGCTTTCAGGTGGACCTTTTGAGTTCGACTGCAATGTGGAAATAAAGAGAACAAGTTTATTTTATTTAATTTCTTGGGTATTCTGAAGATTATGGAAAAGAATACAGTCCTTGAGGTGTACCTTTCTTGCAGCTTCCAATGGACAATTAATTTGTGTTCAATATGGAGCTGTTATCGAATCATGAGAACATTTTCAGGCTATGTGAATAATGTGGTCATGAGAGTTGTTGTCTTTCAATCCTTCCTGCACCTTATGCCATGCCCAACCAGTTTGGACATAACGCGGTCATGCTGTTATACATATGCTGTTATACATGTCTTTGAACAGGTTAGGATCTACAGAGATTGGCCCAAGATTCAGAAACACCATGTTTGTCCAATTTTCTGATGTCAGATTCTTGATCAAAATGGCTCTCTGAAAATAAGTGCAAGATTAGGAGTATGTTACATGGACACAATCCACCACCTCCTAGATTAATCACTCTATTCTGAATTCTTTGGTTGCGACCAATGAGCATTTCTGGCACCTACTTTTCCCTCTACCAAGCAAGAAAACCCCCCTACAGCTGTTTTGTTTCTGTAAAGTGCATCTTTCAGAGTAGAACCTGTAGCACCAATGTCAATGGGTTATGATTGTGCTCATGCAGAGTCACTTCTCCTGTGGTGTGTGCATGCGTATTCTGGCGGATATTGGGAAGAAAGTGTGACTAATTACATACTATATAACGCTTGAAGAGTTGGAAGACAGGTTGAAATTTTTATTTCATTTAATATATGTACGTTGTGTGTATAATTTTTTTTCAAATAAAATAATTGATGTAATCTTTATACACAGAGTGTATATATTAAAATGAAATAGAAGATGAAACGTTACTTGAAATACAAAATAATTTAGGACCAAAAACCAAACAACATTATCTTGCTTGCTTCTGATTATTGTTCGGCAAATTTTCTTGAAATCTGCCTTTCCATTGTGTTCTCAAGTACAATAATAATTTCAAAGATGTAATATCATAAACAGGAATAATAATTTCTAGTAATATGTCCAGAGGTGATGTGCTTCACAAGGAGTTGGAGAATCAGACGGGCAGATGATGCTTACAGTCTTTTATATTTCATAATTGATGGTGAGTGGTGGAATGGCCCACTCCACAATTAGATGATTCCAACCACATGATGGGAATTAAGTCCACCACATGATTAGGGGGGCTTGAGAGAATCCTTGGCAACCTTTTCCTCTTTATAGTTTGATTCTACTTTTGAGAACTCTTGTAGTTTGGAAGTATTTGAAGAAGTGGTATACTAGTAAAAGTTCCGAGTATTTGAAAATTAATGTTATGTGTTTGTTTTGAGCGTGTGGTGGTGACGGTATATGGAAATAAGTTGGAGAAAGATGGGGTTTTCCTCAATAAATCTTAAGTTGGGGTGTCTAAAAATAAAATGGGTAAAATTGGCGTCCTTGAATTTTAATATAATTATGAAATATAGCATAAGTGTCTGAAAAATAATTTTATGATTGTTTCAGGTTTACTTTTGCTTCTTATTTTTTGGGAGTTGATTTACGTTTACTTAAACAGTGTTGAGAACTACCAATATTTTGATTGAAAATTTTGAGTTAATAACAACTAGTAGACAGAACACATATGATGTGTGTGTATAGTTTGATTTTTTATTATATTTATTTATTCAAATAAGAAAAAAGAAGATAAAATGAACAGCTTATTAAAGCTACTAAAATATTTTAACTTCAAATGTGTATCAATAGAACAATTGGTAAAATCAAGTTGTTAAAAAGAGGTGGTTTATTTCATGCAAAAATTGTTGTTAAAGGCCAAAACTAGTTATTTTAAGATGTCGCAGTTACACAATTCGTAACATTCTCATTCGTTTATGTTTGCTCAAGATCTATTTTACTAGAATAAGTTTTGTGAATTATAATTGTAGCATCCTCCATTGATACTACGACTAAATCTCCCTTGATATCATACTTAAACTAAATCCTATTTATATATACGTAATCCCAACATCATAAGAAGCAAAATCAACCCACAAGATTATATATATATTTATTTATTTATATGTGGGTGCACATATCAAACCCCACACAATGAAACTATTGTAATTAGTTCTTACGTCATCCACATTTCATCTTTATATCTTCTCAAAATATGACCTCTATTTTTACTCAAAAATAAGGAGAAAACTACATACTAGCCTATCTGATCGAAATGCACAACTTGGATCTAGTTCTCATGAGTAGACACAAAAAATTTACACCTGAAAAATATTAGCAGATGAATGAGCCTGCAACTCAGTAAGCAAATAACTGGCACTATCTATACATATACATCAAATGTCATCCAGATAAAACAAGATGAGCAACATACGTAAAGTATAATTAATTTAGTTTCAACACAAATGAACTTTATCTAATACGCAGTCAACTCATAACAAAACAATCAATTAAACTCATTATTTCCTTGTTTGTTTACCAGAACGTGATACAGTGCCTTTCTCCATCAACTCAACATCACCATTTATTACATAAGTGAATTCCCTTGATACGCCACACGGGCTCATTAATCTCACTCTGCATCATAACTTTTTTCATATCCCATTATAGCTCTTTTTTTTTCTTTTTTTTTTTACCACATAAGCTATTCAACAATTCAATGAGTATTCATATCACAGTTATATTCAATTTTCATTATTTTCTAGTTTCCACATATCACTATTCTTGTAACAGCTAGTACCATAAAACCATATATTAATCCATTTTCATTTACAAGCATTAACGACATACTATTCAATAAATATAATACTTCAATGTATTTTTTCTATGTATGATGGAATCAAAGTGATTCCTACTTCAATTGAAGCATCGGATCCCGTCTCATCTCAATTAAGAGGGGTCATGGAAAGAGCAGGTTCAAAATCATGATCAATTCCTTTTCCAAATCTTGTTGCAGCTGCACGAGCCCTTCCCCTATGCCACAAATGATCTATGAAAAAGAAGAATCCTAGAACAAAATGAGAGGTAGCTGACCAACTTCACTTTCACAACATAGTTATTCAAGTTAAATCATCCACCACCCATAAAACTTCGTATAAGTCAGTTTCATCACGAGTCACAGATATATATAAAACTAATACCACAAAGAAAGGAAATATATTATTTAATTGATACTTGTTACACTTATTATAGTTTAATAAGTATTCGTATAATTAAAAACAAAATTAATTCCTTAAAATAATTAATTAAATATACTTATAATTTAATATTGTAAAAATTGAACGCATAGATCGAGTGTGCAAATAGTGTTAATTCTGCCTTGTTGATCTCTAGCTCAGAGAACATGGGATATAAGTAATTCTTTTTAATTTCGTTTTTGATTTATCCTTATATATATATATATATATATGTGTGTGTGTGTGTGTGTGTGTGTGATTTGTGGCCCTAATTTTTCTCGACTTTTCCATCCTTGAAACCTAAATCAATCTCCCATCACACACGTTCATGGATAGAAAATAAAAATTGGAAATGTTAAATATGAAATTTAAATATATGTGGCATATAAATCTCATGCTTCTGTGGAAAATTTCGAATTAAATTTTCTAATTCAGAATTCGAGATCATATGAATAATACCTGTGTAATATATACATGCAGATGTTAAAAAAATGAGTTGTTTATTTTATTTGAACAAAATTTATACATATTACGTGTGTTAAATAAAATAAAAGATATTATGAATTTTGTTATAAAAAATCCAATCTATGAAATTTTGGGTTTAATTTGAATACTTTTCTTTTCATTTGCTTCTTGGGTAAAAAATGTAGAAAATAAATGTTAGATAACGAAATTTTAGTCTTGATTATATTGGGTTAGATTTGAACCAATTAAATGACAAGTATAATATATTTGTTTGGTATTTAATTAAAAAGTGTGACCAATCACATGATAAGTGTATTACACTTATTATATAATTGATTCGATTCGATTAAATTCTTACATGAATAATTTTTTTTCGAACAATAAACATATCTTAACTTAAAGTCAAATTTTGGATTTTGTTTCTCTTTTAGTCGATTGATCAAATATGTGAATATTGATTCACTACCACAAATATAATATTAATGACAGTTCTAAAATTATCATTAAAAATATATTTTAAGTGACAATAATTGTAATATGGTGAAAGTATAATTATTTGTAAGAAGAATCATGCACTAAATTATTATTATTATAGATAATTAATGATATATTTTTAATAATAAATATATTTTATACTATATTTATATCACTAATTATTTATAGCAATAATTTTATGTACATTTTAATTTTGTCGCTAATTATTCCTAGCAACAATGTTTACTTAAATTTACATTGTAAAAATCACTATAGTCGCAAAATAAAAATTCATTTCATCACATTGATACATATAATTAGTGATAATTTAATATCATCATATACCTTTTTTATTGTTAATATTCTCTTTTTTGCAGTGATTACCAACAAAGTAATAATATATATTTTACCCTAAGAGAAAAATGTTGAAAACAACTAAATGGATATCTATCTATTCAATTCACATTTACATCTTACCTTAAAGCTTGAACTTCTATTTTTTTTAAATAAAAACGAATAATATATTGAATACTAATTAACAATGAATTAGTAATTATAAATCAATAATATACTATAATCCCATGTTAATAAGCAAATTTATATGATGTGATTTGTGATAAGATTGGTGTCCCATTACGTGAGATATTATTGACTGTTTTGATTCTGCATGAGCTCACGATTTTGTTTTAAAAATGCGTCTGGTTAGGAAGAGGAGGTCTTGGGGCTTATAAGCCACTCAAGTTCCTTATCTGCAATCAATGTGGTACGTGCGCTTGCCTGCATCATCAGCCACAGACGAGGGGCTTCAGATGTACATATGGCCACGTTCCTGCAGATGGCGCAAAATGATGTGGCCTGTGATTTGATCGGTGTCGCATTGTACGAGATATTATTCGTTTTGATTATATATTAACCTCACAGTTTTATCCTAAAAATGTGCCTCACTACGGAGAGGAGACCTTGTAACTTATAAATTGTTCAAACATTTTGTTTGTAATCAATATGAGATGCTCGTCTATGTAATCATAAAAATTGATAAATATTTACACTTTTGATGGAATTAAAAAGCTCAAAAGTCATGGACAACCCAAAATTTTCTTGGCTGAATTGGACTTTGTGAATTGAAGTACAGAAAAACACAAGGTAATGATCTCATTGTGACAGGACACGGTCAAGCACCTCAATATTGACACCAAGGCCAATTTTTTGTCTACCAAATTTAGGCTATTTATTAAGTGCGACCAGTTAAACTAATCATATTCGGTTGTTAAATGTTATTAATTAAATTACCCTCAATCATAATTATTGTTATAAAAGTTACTTTATCTTCAAATTTTTCTATTAATAATATTCTAAATTAATACAAAATTTAAAAATAATAAAAATATTTAAGAAATTAGTTCGGATCCGTTTCAAATTTTATTCTATACTCTTTCAAATAACTAAATAAGTATAGGGAAAATTGAGATGTGTGCATCGAATGTATTCTGATAACTATTTATTATTGTGCATGAGCCATTAATGTCATTGGAATTTTTATTAGGTTCATATTGTTAATTTCAAATACATTAGTTGATGTTATTGTATTTTAATTTTTTTTCGGGTAGAGGGAACATATTATAAATTGTAAGGTAAAAGGTTTCTAGATTATTTCTTAATTTATTATGACACGTCGCTGAAATTCTTAAATTTTTAATGAAAAAAGGAAAAAAAAGGGGGGGAGGGGGGAGGGGGGGAAGGGACAAATACATTTCTGAAGCTACCATGCCAAAAGTATATTGGAGATTCATTTATTTGAATTGTTGATAGTATATACTGCCACAAGATCCTCTACTATTATCTACCATAAATACAAATAGATATATCTTAGTATTATGTAATATTATTAGTTTAAAAAACTATGTATAATATATTTCGCAATATAAAATTTTAATAACTAAATTAGAATGCAAAATATTGTTTTATTTGTAACTCAATCCTTTTTAATTGTATTTTGATGTTCAGAGTCAAGTATTATTTATGTTTTTCTTTTTTATAACACTTATTTTGAAACCTACGACTAATGTAAAATACGCAAAGTGGGTATAGTACGCATGACTCAGAACTATGAAAATATTCCAATTGAATGAATAAAAGATTAACTCAAAAGCACCATTACCAGATAAAAAGTATTTTAATAATAAAACTATTGCATATATATGATCTCTTCCTCTTATTATTGTGTATATATATATATATATATATATATTAAAATACGGATGTTGATGTCTATTGAATTTTCAACACCATAAGATATATAGATGTGTCAAGTTGTAGATCTTGATATAACGATGAATAAATCTATAAAAAGAACACGTCAACGCTTTGATATTTAAATTAGTAATAATTTTAGATGCAATTAATAAAATATTAGTATAGAAGAATATTTGGAAAAGTCTCAAGAATGCTTAACCTTAACTTTTTAGCTACTTGACCCCTTTCTATAGGAGAGTGGTAGAGGAGTTAGGGGTTAGCTGGTGAGGCTCCCACCTCTCCCTAGTGATATGTACAAAGCTCCCCAAAATGGGAAGTGCCCTTAATTAGCAAGGTCAATTTAGGAGGGAGTAGGTGCTTATTCATTTGGATAGGTGTTACACAGAAAATATTTTTTTTATACAATACTTATGTTTTGTAAGATTTGATGTATTTACGATTAATTAGTCAATTTTCCTTGATCATTCAACTTGTGTTTGATCATTTTAGTGAGTTAATTTAGCAAACCAAGCACTCATGCATAAACTTAGAACACAATGATTATAAGCAAATTCTAACCTTCCATTATTTCCCATAGATCAATATAGGAAACCTCACTTGGGCTTACACACATCAAGAAAAATTGCAACTTAGAGCATAAACATATTAAAAAGACAACAAATAATTTTCTCAATGGACATCCTCCATTGCTAGGAACTTTAATATAGTGATAACAAGTGTTAATAGTTTCTAGTCAATCAAGATTGAATAACAACAGTTGTCTTGGGTAAGGACAACCATAATAGTTGTCCAAATAAATGTTTTTCCAATCGTTTGTGAATGACCGTCGATCCTGTCTCCACCGTGCCTGTTTGCCTGTCTTGTACATGTGCACATTGTTTGCCCTGCATGCTCGTGCTTGCCATCTGTGGGCTAATTTCCCATACGACATGCCAAGCCTAACCATAATGTCAGCATCATGCACCACCATCTGGTTTCCATCACATATGTCCAACAATGTGCTATGGGTAAGCCAATCAGCCTGTGTCATGGCACCAACATAACACATTTGTACAAGTGACACAATACGAGGGGATCGTCTGCACACTGGCATGCAGACTTGTCGTTTCAAGCTACTAAGGGCCTAACAATATGTAACTACCCACTTTCTCCATTTTTCTTGAATGAGTATCGATCTATTGATTTGTACTTTTGGCGTCACGCTGGGTCGAGTTGGATTTTGCGTCAATCTTTTAAAGCCCAATGAAATTATTTAACTCATTCAATGCATAATCAATGGACCAAAGATTCGTAAAACACCTAACAAGCAAAATAAAATCTCCAACTCAGTTGAAACGTTGAAGAGCCCAAGGCAACACGAGCTCATTTGCAACTTATCGGTGATCCAACCAACTCAGCTAACACGTCAACAACACTTTTCACCTTATTAGATGACTTATCAACCTAAGAGCATATCAATAGGGATAATCGGTACTTAGGATAAGGCCAAGCTCGCCCCAAGAGAATTTTTAATAAAGTTATTTTAGGAAAAAAAAATTTAATAAACCTAAAATATTCCAAGTGATTACTCATACTTTTACAATAATAAATAATAAATCTAATTTAGATATATTGTTATGTCTAAATAGATACAGGTTTAATTGTTTAGATTTGTAAAAATGATATCATCAACAATTATTTTGTACATGATTAATATTTAATAAACAATAAGTATAAATTATTATTAATATACAGAATCACTAATTTCTATTTTATCATAAATGTTAATAAAATATTACACAAAATTTTTAAAAATGTACTTATACTTTGCTACACAAAAAATGCAACAACATAATTGCTGTAATGAACAACATTATTGCCATATTATTGACACATTCATTGATTAGAATTGTTACAAATATTATTGCAGTAACTTCTTCTCAACTCCATTACCGTTACAAAATGAAATAATGACTACTTTTCGTATATTAATATTACAAAACAACAATATTAGATTCTAGAAATAATATTTTGATAATGGTAAGTACAAAAGGATTGGATTCTAAAGTACATTATTCATAATCCCAAAGAGAAGAATATGTTAATTTTTTCGGAGATTATCATAAAAGTTATTTTTTTTTTAAAAAAAAAAAGAACTATTAATATTACAAAACAACAATATTAGATTCTAGAAATAATATTTTGATAATGGTAAGTACAAAAGGATTGGATTCTAAAGTACATTATTCATAATCCCAAAGAGAAGAATATGTTAATTTTTTCGGAGATTATCATAAAAGTTATTTTTTTTTTAAAAAAAAAAAGAACTTATTTAATTGAAGAGTGGAGAAGTTGGTGTTTTGGTCTGTCATTTTCCTTTTCAACTTTAATTTACTATGTGTCTAATATTAATGTTTTTTTTCCTCTTCATTCTGAATTTCTTAATAGTTTTCTTTTAAAAATATTTATGTTTATTTCAGTTTTATTATCTTATTCTCTTTTATGCTTTCCTTTTATTTATATTTCATAAATTAGATTCACTTTGCTTTATTTATATAAATGAACTGATATTTAATCATTTTAATTTTTTAAATATTTTTGCAAACACACCGTCTAATACCTAGTTTGCAATTTATGTGCTTAATTCCTCGTTTTTATATTTATGCATTATGTAAATGTTACGAAAATACCCTTATCCTTCTTTAATTAAATATATTTCAAAAGGTTATAAATGTAATTTTTTTATGTTATTATAATAAAATAGTATTGTGTTAATAATTTTTTCACAAATATATATATATATATATATTATTTTGAAAAAAGAAAAAAACTGTACACGCATTGTGTATACTGTATAATGGGCTGCATAAAAGATTATAAAAGAAGACCGGGAATGGCCGTTACTACCCGTCCACGACCAGAACACGGCGGGGCCCGCCACGATGCAACCACCTCTGTCGGCTCCTGAGACCCCCACCCCCACTCCACGCTACTCCTGCTGACGTGGCCTTTGTTCCGCGCCCACCACCTTGTCTCTCTCACCTACCGCCCCTAGATTCCTGAAAATTGCAGTTCGGCCCCCACCTCCAAAAAGCCACCCGTATCCATTAATGGCAAACAGGAACAACTCATGCAAATACTCACAAGTCACAACCAACCCATTATTTCAAAAAACAAATACCAACACAATAATTACTGTATTATAATCTTGTACACCGCATTTCTATATCCACTCCACAGCGTCTTTGCCTATCCTTTTCGTTTACATATGTAGCAAAAGAATACTTATATTCATGTATATGTATAAATATTTGGAGAGAAAAGCTTGGGATTGACGCCATTGTAGATTTTGGGTTTCAGCCCACTTGTTAAATCTTGTTGATGTCTGAGGTCAACGAGTCAGCTGCCTGGAAGGGGGAGTTTGCGGGTCTTCTCGATGAGGACGTTGGGAAAGTCAATGGGTACAGTTACAGTTACTCCGCCGCGGATGGAGGAACTCCGGTGGCGGGGGAGGGTGGGGATTGGAGGTTTCAGGTGGCGGAGTTTGCCAAGGGGGCGGCGGAGATGAGTGTGGAGTTTGGGAAGGGAGTGAGGGATGTCGTGAAGCAGAGTGTATTGAGGGAGGATTCGGTAATTGTGAGGAAGTTTAAGGGCCCTTGCCTGAAGATTATGGGAAAATTGAGATTCTTGAATGAGTATCTGCCGGAGGATCGCGATCCGGTCCATTCTTGGACCGTGATTGCCTGTGTCTGGGTTGTTGCTCTTGCAGGTGATTCTTTTGTAGTTCTTTTTCCCTTTCTTTCTCTCCTGTTTCTGTGATGGTTGTTTGATGTGATATTGAAGTTCGAAGAAGAATGGTAAGAAAAGAACTGTAGTGAATGTGAAACTGAGAATCATCTTTCAACTGTTTTGCCAATAATTTTAAGATTCAGGCTTTTGTTTGGCTTTAACAAGGTAATATACTTCGGATGAGTGAACCATTTGGGAGGAATTGTTCTGAATTATATTACTGCTGCTTTTCGTCTTTAAAGATTTCGCTGCAGTGCCCTGTATATTCCAGATAAATATTATACATCTAGCCATAACACAGTCTTGGTTTCGAATGTATTTCAATCAATCACCTGAATTTAGCAGTGTATCTCTCTGCTGAGATACTTAGGAAAACCCTTTGGAAGTTTTCTTGAAATGCTTTGACTTTTTCGATTTTCAAAGTTGATCACTCACTCTCAATGTGTTGGTTATTTCCATAAGTTGACCTGTGAAAACTTGTCCATAAGGAATACCAGTTGATCAGTGGTGTTGTCTGGTTATACTCATGGGGATTGTTCTCATTGAGTAAGTAAAGCATCCGTTTTAGTAGTTTTAGCAGATCAGAGATAAATTAGTTTTTGAGCATGAAGAGATCTTTTTTTTTTGTTCCAATCTGTGCGTCCTTTGTTCTTTATAATTTTCGTCATTTATGATTATTTGAAAGATAAAAAACTAGAGCATTTGGATTATAGTTGGTTTCACATTAGCAATTTGATGAAGAAGATGATTTCTCTGTGTTATATTATCGTTCCTGTTTCCCCAGCCAATTCCCACTGACTGGGCAATTAAATTGTGCAGCTTTAATTGTAAATATTACTGAAACTACAACTCCGTTGGTTAAAAAGATGAAGGTCCATCCTGCTAGTGCTAGCCTTATATTGCTTCCAGATGGAAGACGCTTAGCTTATCAAGAGCAAGGTGTTCCAGCTGACCAAGCGAGATATTCAATGATCGTCCCCCATTCATTTCTTTCATCCCGGCTTGCAGGTATGCTGTTTAAGCACTTCATCTTATCAAACAAACTGAGATATTGGTTCGTGAAAAGCTCATAAAGCTAAAATCTGGACTCTGCCAATTCTGAAACTAGGGATTCCTGGCCTCAAGGGTTCCTTACTGCAACAGTTTGGAGTTCGATTGGTGACATATGATCTACCTGGATTTGGGGAAAGTGATCCTCATCCAGATAGAGACCTTGAGACTTCGGCTCTGGATATGTTACACTTGTCATATTCTGTGAATATTACCGACAAGTTCTGGGTAGTGGGATATTCTGATGGAAGCAAGCATGCTTGGGCTGCGGTTCGTTACATTCCTGATAGGCTTGCGGGTAAGTTCTCATTACTTCTTTTGAACCAGTCACCAGTGTTATTTTGTCCAAGAAACTTTAATAACCTTAATATTAGCATATATGGAGCACATAAGTGAATGAAACTTGTGGAGAAGTAAATAGACATGCTCGTTATGTTTGTGTGCTGAAGTATTAGTATGACATTGGAGTTCTTTGCCAGAGCTCCCTATCTACTTTAACTGCAGGAAGTCCAGCTGATGGGATTGTTAACATCACTCTGGTTATTTTACTTTTTGCCCGGATTTAAAAAAATCACTAAACATGTGTAGTCTGGCTGGCTTGAGTATATGTCCATCACTTGCTTAACTTTTGCACTAACTCTTACGGAAGAATTTCTGATGGTACTTGTGACTGTGTCTATCAGCAGTTTGCAAAGAAACATCTTCCTCCTGCTTATCCTGTTCTGGATCATTCTTTTCAGGTGCTATAATGATTGCTCCAATGATTAATCCATATGAACCGAAATTGACCAAAGAAGAGAGACGAAGAATCTGGGGAACGTGGACAGTAAAGAAAAAACTGATGTACTTTTTAGCTCGGAAATTTCCTGTATTACTTCCATACTTTTATCGAGGAACATTCCTTTCTGGAAACCATGGCCAGATTAATACATGGCATTACCTCTCACTCGGAAAGAGGGTGAGTCATCTCAACTGAAAACCATGACTTTGCAATTCTAAGTTGAACTCCTGCTTAGGCTGTAACGGCTGTCTGCAAACTACAAAGAACGAAGCATAGATAAAATTTGAAGGGTCATTCTCTACATAAGTTTATTTTATCTGCCAATGTTGTTTCAGCAGAAAGAATATTGATCATGACTCTGAAAATTTCTCACTGAACACTGAATTGTATAGGACAGGGCTCTGGTAAAGGACAGAGTTTTCGAGGACTTCTGGCAGAGGGATGTCGAAGAATCAGTTCGACAGGGAAATGCAAAGCCATTTGTTGAGGAAGCTGCTTTGCAGGTCTCAAATTGGGGTTTCGGCATTGGAGACCTCAAAGTACAGAACAAGCATAACGGTAAAGGCATTCTTGCATTGCTTAAATCAATGTACAGTCCTTCAGAGAAAAGGATGAGTGGATTTCTCGGCCCGATACACATATGGCAGGTTAGTGAATTGTCTGGTAGCCTTCCTATCTTCTCTTCAGTCCTCATTTCTAAATTTCCAGTGTTGGAAGAATACCACAGTTATGCAGTTTAAAAGTTAGCCACAATTATCTTAAATGTGAAGACTTTTAGGGGCAAATATACTTTAATTTGATTACACGGTATAAAATAGTTTCTATTAAAGTTAATTTCATTTAGATCCCACTCTGGTTAGATTACTGACTATACCGCTTGCTGCCCTTTTGAAATTACAAAAACTCACCAAGTTCAGCGAGGTTTGCAACACCTAAAAATGAGTGTCTGCCAGTTTTTTGCCAAAAATAAATTGAAAAGATTGTTTTTTATTTATAATTTCTATTTTTTGAATAGTTTAAACTAAGCTGATTTAAAGTTAAAATATATAAACAGGTTTCTACCAACTTTTTGCGGTTTATTGGCATAATTCCAAATACCAAACTATTTTCCCAAAGTTTCCAACTACATTTTTTTCTATTTTTTTCCACTTTTCACTTTTGTTTTTAAGCACTCACTACTTTCTCTTTAACGTAATTCCAACAATTACTGGAAACACTCTCTTAGAACATTTGCACAACACCCCCATTCCATTTGAACATGTCGTAATGTATAGAAAAATTGATCGGATGTTAATGTTAAAGTATAGGAGTGTAATTAATTTTTGTTTAATGGGTGTTTGCAATACTTTACTTTAAGTGCTTATCATTTTTTTGGTGAAATCAGTTGAGAAGAGTACTCTTGGTACACAATGTGTGCTTTTGAACTGCTTATATTGAGCTCATTTTTTCTTCCGCTTCTCCATTTTTCATGTCAAATAGGGAGCTGAGGATACAGTGGTCCCTCCAGCAATGAGCGACTTTGTGCATCGAGTTCTACCAGATGTCATGCTGCATAAGCTTCCATATGAGGGCCATTTCACCTACTTCTACTTCTGCAATGAATGCCATCGTCAGATGTTCAGCATTGTTTATGGAGATCCTCAAGGCCCTCTTCTCCCAAAAGAGGATCAAACTCCGGTTGAAGACGACGAAGGAGAAGCAGAAAACAATGAAGTAATTTTCAGTGATACAGCAGTAGACAAAGAAAACGTCTCTACTTTAGCCTGAGAACATGATCTGAGTTCCAGAAACCATAAATTGCATAGGAGTCAGAGCAAAGTTATAATTGTCTTCTGTGTCGTAGTTTTCTGGTTAGTAGTAGAGGCATGCTAAAGACCAGTATACGGTATCATACTAATAGGCATTCACAGGAGAAAGTATGTTAAAGCAGCATCATATTCACTGAAATGAGAATTTTTGTTACACGGAAAAGTCTTACCTAAATGATCGTTTCACATCGACAGTGAGAATCATGTTTCATTAGTACTGGCATCCATCTTGTATAGACAACGCATGATTCTCGTTGTTTGATGTGAAATCCTGTTTAAGTAAGTGTCACCTCATTGTAAAGACTTAAAGCAATGATACGAAAGAAATTGCAGGGACATGACGTCTAAGGGAGTATCAAGCAATTAGTTACAATATCTAGCAAAATTTGTGTGCGGTCGACAGACTTTGAATTGATATGCAGAGAGGATGCTGTTCGAGCCAAAAAAGGTTTGCTGCTTCGTTGATCTCCCTACTGAAGCTCCATGTCTGAACCTAATCAAGATCATCCGATTGTAGTGAAAGAGATGCACAAACATGCTTAATGAGGGTTGTTTTGCTTGTGCATGATAGAGAATTATAGTAACACCAGGAGATCTCATTATGGACTTTGGAGATGACGTAAAGATTTGAAACAAAACCTATGGAGGAAAGCTCTATATTGCGCTTAAGAGACGATTCTAGAGAGATCTAACTTACAATCGAGTCATGACCAAACCTATGCAAATCTTGGGGCTTGAAGATCCCAAATGCGCAACTTGTCCAGAAGAAAATGGAATTGAGGCCGTCCAATTGCCTCTGTGACGATGTCCACCAACTGCAACTTGGATGGCACATGGCGCATGGTGATTTTACCTTCTTGTAATGTGTTATCGGCAAAGTGGCAGTAAATCTCAATGTATTTTGTTCGCTTCTGAAACATGGGATTTGCAACAATGTGCAAGGCCGCTTGGTTGTGACAATACAATATGGTTGGTTCAGCATAGGTGACTCTGATTGTTGCAAGAAAAGACTAGAATCATGTGAATTCATTGGTCGTGAAGGCCATAGACCCATATTCAACTTCAGTAGAGGACTGCGATCCCTGCCTTTTTTTCTTCCATAAAGAGATATACGCAGTCTGCATGCTTTTCTTGTGGTTGACGACCTAAAATTGGGTGGAAATTTCATATAAACTTCCACTTCCAAGAAAAGCATTATGAGCATCCATTTGGTGCAAGTGCCAACCCTTGACCGCCATTGTCGCAAGAAAGCACCTCTACCGGGTAAAGGTCGCATAAAAATTGGTTCTTTCCACCCGCCCCTGAATCCTTTTGCGACCAATCTTGCTTTGTACCTTTCTTTCCATGCAATTTCATTGTGGTGAATCGGCAACATGCAGTTCAACCTCTTTGCCGTGTATACTACATAATCGCACAACTAATCTAGAGTTGTTTGCAGCTCGATCGTTGTCTCATTCGCTCAGTAACTTTTATGCCATTATATGATTGAGAATTATAATACTTAATCCAAAATGTATACACAAAATGAGAATATATATTCCACTATTCCTATGTATGGGCATTATATGTAAATCATACGCATTTTTAAAAACTTTTTAGGAAATTTGTAATTTTACATTTCTAAAAGGGTTTAAGTGTAGTTACCCTTTTAAATTATAAATATAGAACTTTATATTCCAAAAAGAAAAAAGAAAAGAAAAGAGACCAAATAACTAGAAACCAAAGGGCTGCATCTTATTACAGACTACCCCTGGTGCGCGTCCATAAGTAATTTTTTATAATTTATAAATAAAAATAAAATATATATATCAATTCATTATATTTTTTGTTGTATTATTGACACAACAAAAAATTTAACGTGCTGGTATCACAAATCTCTATTTATAAATAAAAGAGTAAATTACAATGACTTCCTTTAAGATTTTTCATAATTATGAATACTCTCTCGTTGTTTGAAATTTACAAATACCCTCATGATATTTGATAAAATTAATAATTATGGACAAATACCATCATGTACTTAAAAAAAATAAAAACTTACAAAAAAAATCAAACGGGATGGATGAAAAAATTTTAATAATTATAAAAAAACTATCCACTTAATCCATAAAAAAATAAAAAATTTTAAAAAATAAATAAAATTATAATTTTTAATAAATATGGGCATTTTGGTGTATTCACCACAAAAATGGATGAAAACCTAATGGATTGGGCTAATTGTTAGACGGCCGTTAAAATTAGGAGGGTATTAGTAATATTTTCAATAATGAGGGGATATTTATAATTATGTTATATCGCATGGGCGGTTTATATAATTTATCATAAATAAAAAGTATTTTTTTATATATATTAGTATGGATGCGGACAATAAAGAAATAGGATTGATATTCTCAATTGTTATCAAAAGTCATGAGACGCACAACTGAAATTACAAGGTTGTCTTTTCTCTAATTTGCCTCTTTTTATGAAATATGTTATGGAACTTTCGAAACTTACAATTCCTCCGGCAGTGGACGTTCAATAACGTCGTATATATATATATATGAGATTTAACACTATACAATAATACTTATCCACCTTTAATTAATTAATCTTATTATAAATCAAGTTTTCAAATTTTTAATATATATATATATTAATTTCCTTGATGGTATTTATTAACCTTTTTTAAATCAAATTTACTGTTATGTGCTTCGGCATAAAATAATATTAATAATAAACTATCTAATCGTGATAATTTAAAATTGTTATTTTGAATATATATCAAGTAGAATATTTTTCTGATCTTGTCGCAATATAATTATTAATGAAAAATATTGTATTTATAGTTATTATAAAGGGATAGTTTCATTTTTTGTACTCAAAGTATACTTCTTTTTCAGTTTAATACCCCAGGTTTTCAAGTCTCAACTTGGAATCTAAAGTTTTTAATTTTCCTCCGCATGAATATCTTTTGTTATGTAAACGTTAAAACTAATGGTCAACTCAATTCTGGAAAAAAAAATTAGGCAGGATCTTGTCTATATAAAGGGCATGTTTGGCTGCTATTTTATTCAATGCACAAAAAAAATCCTATTTTGATTTTAATTTTATAATTAAAGACAATAATGAAAAATATATATATTTAACCCAATTTCTATAAAAAAAAAAAAAGACTAATTCAAATCGTTATGAAAATACCAATTCAAATATTTCCTCCCAATTCAAATCATTATGAAAATTGGATTAAATATGTATTTTTTTTAAAATTATTATCCTCAATTATGAAATTGAAATCAAAATGAATCAAATAGAATTTTTTTGTGTGTTGAATAAAATAAAAGTCAAACATGTTCTTACATAAAGAAATTATTCTCTAATTTTTCCTCCAAAATTGGGTAAAGGGGTATTCAGGCGAATGACAACTAAAAACTTTGAGTAGCAAGTTTGATGACTTGGAAACTTGAGATATTAAAATTAAAATATATATATATATATATATATATATATATTGAGTATAAAAACTAAAATTATTCCTTATTATAAATAACCGGTGACAACAATTGTTTATTGTCACTCAATGTTATTATGTCTCACTAATTATTTATAAGTACCAATTTATAATACTTATAATTAATGACAATATAAAATTAAATTTTGAACTTTTTTTTCTCTTTTTTAGTGATTTCTTTGAAAAAAAAAATAATTACTTATTCTTAAGCTTCTAATTCAACTAAATTATTTAACGTTAATTTTTACCTCAATCAATCAGATCATATAGTTATTTTGCTATTTGATGTGTGACTAGAAATGGGATAACTCACGACTAATTTTTTTTAAAGTTAATCATAATTATAAATATTTTTTATTATTTAAAAAATAATAAATAAATTTTTAAAATTATTGATTATTGACAAATATTTTTATAATAATTTATAAAAAATATTCATAATTTTTTAAATAATAAGAAAGTCATTATAATTACAATAAAATTCAGAAGGATCGGCTGCAATTTTTCCGCTAAAATAAGAAAAGTAAAAATATGAAAAAGTAAAGAGCACTGCAACGTAGAAAGAAATCCGTAGGAAATAGCTTGTCTTAAGGTGAGACCGATTACTTGTAATTTACACCACACATCTCCCCCTCAACTGAACTGTCTTTACCAGAAACCGCCAGCAATGCCAACATTTCATGCATGACGGACACCTGTTTCCCCTCTTCTGCTCTACATATACACCTCGACCCTCCACTCTACTTCACACAAATCTTGATCTACCTTCTGCCGAGGAAAAAGCAACCAACTACACATAATCAATGGGAAAGAGATGGGCATTGATCGCGGCGGCGCTGGTGGCGCTGGTGGTGGCTGTTAGCTGTTACGACGAAGAAGGAGGGAGGTGGGAGGGGGGCGGCGAAGAGGGCGGAACGGGGTGGAGGGAAGGGGAGGATTGGTTCTTGTTGCAGGATTCAAAGCATGTGGTGAGGACTGATGCAGGAGATATGAGGGTGGTGAGCGGGTTTGGAGGCAGATTCGTGAAGAGCCCTATGCATATTGGCTTCATTACTATGGAGCCCAAAACCCTCTTCATCCCTCAGTATCTTGATTCTAGCCTCATCCTCTTCGTTCGCAGAGGTATCTCCTACCTACTCCATCACTATCTGTGTCTGTGTAAATCACACACTCACACACAGACATTATCTTTGATTCATAGTTGATAGTAGTAGTAGCTGATCTTTGGATATTCAACTGCATTTGGTGGAAAGTGGTTCTTTTTTATGATGGGATTGCAATGATTCCTTGAATTTTATGCAATAATGGAGAAACTCGTTAGTTCTTGAAGTATGACAGTGCACTCAACACATGCAGTTACGTTTTTAGATTGCAATTTTTTTCCTTTAAAAGTTGGAACTTAATGGGCAGGGACAATATGTTCAAATTTAGGGGGGTGTATATGTAGATATCATAATTTTCATTTATACGCACTTTTTTTTCTTGATTTTGGGTGGCTGAAGATGAGCATTTAACCTGGATGAACTGAGGGTTCTTGAAATATCACATTGCACTTAATGCATGCAGTTGTGTTTTATGTTGCAAATTTTGGTGTAAAAGTTAGGACTCGGTGGGCAGCCTTAATGGGGCAGAGGGATAAGTGTTCAAAATAGGGGGTGTTGATAGATATCAATAATTTTCAGAGATACACACACCAGAAGTGTAGTGTGTTTTTCTTGATTTTGGGGTGGCTGAACACGAGCATTTAACCTGGAGAAAATGGGTGCAGGGGAAGCAAGAGTTGGACATATATACAAAGATGAACTGGTGGAAAGGAGGTTGAGGATGGGAGATATATACAGAATTGAGGCGGGTTCGGCTTTCTATTTGATGAACACAGGAGAGGGGCAGAGGCTTCACATAGTCTGCAGCATTGATACATCGCAGAGCTTGGGATTCCAGACATTCCAGGTCTTTTAACTCAGTAGTCATTCTCTCTTGAAGTATAATTTTGCAAGTAATTCCATACAATTTATGTTGATTTCTGTCGGTGTTGGCAGTCTTTCTACATTGCTGGTGGAACATATCCATCGTCAGTGCTTGCTGGATTCGATCACCTAACATTGGCTACTGCATTCAACGTAAGCAAATAACAACTCCTAAAGTTTCTGTTTTGATTGAATGGTGAAGTTTAATCAAGTATGGCAATTCGACAGGTGACGGAAGCAGAATTGGGGGAGATGTTGACGAGGCAAATGAACGGCCCAATCGTGTACTTGTCTGATACTCATTCGCCTAGCGTTTGGTCTAAGTTCTTGGACATGGAGCAGAATCAAAAACTGGCGCATATGAGGAGAATTGTGCGTATTAGAGAAGAAGACCTCGAGGCCGATGAGGAGCAACCAACATGGTCTTTCAGGAAGTTCTTACCCTCCATATTTAAGAAGAAGGAGGGTAAGGGAGGCAAGACAGGGAAAGGACCAGACGCTTACAACATCTACGACAGGAAGCCAGACTTTCAGAATAACTATGGGTGGAGCACTGCTTTGGACGAGTCCGACTATTCGCCCCTTAAGCACGATGACATTGGCGTCTATCTTGTCAATCTCACTGCGGTAAGTCCTTTATAAGATCAGTTATTTGGTTGGTTGACTTGGAATCAGTTGGATACAAGTGAATTTAAATTTAGTTGACTGATATGTCAAGATTCTATCAAGCGATATTTGTACTTGTTGAGTGCAGGGATCAATGATGGCACCTCATATCAATCCAAGAGCAATTGAGTACGGAATAGTACTAAGAGGAGCTGGAACTATCCAAATCGTGTACCCTAATGGTAGCTTAGCCATGAATGCCAAAGTGACCGAGGGCAACGTCTTTTGGATACCACGCTACTTCCCGTTCTGCCAAATTGCCTCACGAACAGGCCCGTTTGAGTTCTTCGGGTTCACCACCTCCGCTCGGAACAACAGGCCTCAATTCTTGGTTGGAGCAAACTCTCTGCTCCACACTTTGAGAGGTCCTGAATTTGCAGCTGCATTCGGGCTGAGTGAGGACAGGCTGAACGAGATCATCAATGCGCAGCGGGAGTCAACCATCTTGCCATCAGCCACAGTTGCGCCTCCGGAGGAGGCTGCGTTGGTGAAGCTGCATAGAGAAGAGGTGGCAAAGGTTGTGAGCAGTTTTGGGAATGAGATGGTGATGGGGTTTGATTAGAGGGACTAGTACAGTTTGGTGCCATTCTCCATTTTCGAATTGGTGTTTTTAAATTGTTGTGTGTTCTTTTTGGAAGTTGGGTTGATTTTGTCTTAGCTGGTGTTGTGCACCTTTCGGAAGTTGTGAATAAAACTGGGCTGCTGCTTCTCTCTTAATGCTGAATCTTTCTTCAAAACTGACTCGAACTGAATTTCGCCTACGAATATAGAAGGCAAACTAATTTGGAAGGGAATTTCAAATAATTTCATATCAAAGTAATATAAAATTTATTAATATTTAACGAATTATAACTTGAATTTAACGTTGAGGTACATAAATTTTCGAATTTTAGATTGTCAAATAAATAAAAAAAATTATTATTAAGAATTTAAAATTCGTAATGTCAGATTCGTTAGCCCGATCAGGCAGCGGGATAATCAAATTTGTGACATGCTGGATTTCATAGGGGCTCACTTAAAAATTGGGGACCAATCAAACATCGAACGAACTATGACCTTAGCTGCCAATTTTCAGTGTCCAAGTTTCTTGAATTCAGAGAGAATTCTCACTTTTTTCCTAAACGTCTATACGTGGGTTTTATTCTTTTTGCTTGAAAACTAGAACAGTGATGGAACAAGGCCTTAATTATCCAAAAAAAGAGGTAACTAGCTCTCCCTATTTAACCATTTAGATGCCCAAGTAAACATTGATTTCCACAAAAATCAAATGAAAAATCATGATCAAGACAGAACGAAAAACTAAAGCTACCGTGAGGATTTCTTCCCAAGGTTGGTTTGAAAAATCAAATTCGGAATCTGGAAATGCACAAAGTTCTAGTACACTTTTCAGGTAATATAAGGGGAATTAGCTCAGATAAATTAAAACCACGGAAAAGGGAAAGAATTGAAGTCCAAACCAAATGGTATAAATTAAAGTAGGACCGAAGTCTACATCTCAGCTAAACCTCTAAAACAGAAATGATGGTCTCCAGGAGCTTTCACCACTGCCCGTCAAGCAACAAGGTCCAAAACCAAGTTGCTTCACAACTCCACTATCCTCATCAAGGAGGATAGAGATCGCGGCGAAAACATCTCTTCTCCAACATCAAAACTCAAAAATCGTCCAAAAAAACAAAATTGGAAACTAAAACATTTAAATAAAATGGATACAAAGCAATCCACCGGGAACTGCCTTCACTTGGCACCCTTCTTGGCAGCAGCCTTGGTCACCTTGGCACCAGATGGGTCTTTCTTCTCAACGTTCTTGATAACACCAACAGCAACAGTTTGGCGCATGTCACGGACGGCAAAACGACCAAGAGGTGGATACTCAGAGAAAGTCTCCACAACCATGGGCTTGGTGGGAACCATCTTAACAAGTCCAGCATCACCATTCTTCAAGAACTTGGGCTCCTTCTCAAGCTCCTTACCCGAACGCCTGTCAATCTTTGTCACAAGCTCAGCAAATTTAACAGCAATGTGAGAGGTGTGACAGTCGAGCACGGGGGCATATCCATTTCCAATCTGGCCAGGGTGGTTCATGATGATGACCTGGGAGGTGAAGTTTGCTGCTTCCTTGGCAGGGTCATCCTTTGAGTTGGAGGCAACATAACCACGCTTGAGATCCTTGACAGCAACATTCTTCACGTTGAACCCAACATTGTCACCAGGAAGAGCCTCCTGCATTGCTTCATGGTGCATCTCAACAGACTTAACTTCAGTGGTCAAGCCAGATGGGCCGAAGGTGACAACCATACCAGGCTTCAAGATACCAGTCTCCACACGACCAACGGGGACAGTACCAATACCACCAATCTTGTAAACATCCTGAAGTGGGAGACGGAGGGGCTTGTCTGAGGGCCTCTTTGGCTCCTGAATCATGTCAAGAGCCTCAAGGAGGGTCGGGCCCTTGTACCAATCCAGGTTGGTGGACCTCTCAATCATGTTGTCTCCCTCAAAACCAGAAATGGGAACAAATGGGATCTTGTCAGGGTTGTATCCGACCTTCTTGAGGTAGGAAGAAACTTCTTTCACAATTTCATCATACCTAGCCTTGGAGTACTTCGGTGTCGTAGCATCCATCTGCATAGCATTGTTCTCATATGTTAGACATTGTATCAATTAAACAAGAATCATAAAAGATAGTATCAGCATAACCAAGGTCAAATTTCTAACCTTGTTGCAGCAACAGATCATTTGCTTGACACCAAGAGTGAAAGCGAGCAATGCATGCTCACGGGTCTGACCATCCTTGGAAATACCAGCTTCAAAACCACCAGTGGTGGAGTCAATAATGAGGACGGCACAGTCAGCCTGTGAGGTACCAGTAATCATGTTCTTGATAAAGTCACGGTGTCCAGGTGCATCAATGACAGTGCAGTAGTACTTGGTGGTCTCAAACTTCCACAAGGCAATATCAATGGTGATACCACGCTCACGCTCAGCCTTGAGTTTGTCGAGCACCCAGGCATACTTGAAGGACCTCTTGTTCATCTCAGCAGCCTCCTTCTCGAACCTTTCAATGACACGCTTGTCAATACCACCAAGCTTGTAAATCAAGTGACCAGTGGTGGTCGACTTTCCAGAGTCGACATGTCCAATAACCACAATGTTGATGTGAACCTTCTCTTTACCCATGTTGAACTTTTAAAAAGAAACTGCAACAAAAAAATAAACATATTAGGAAAATGTAAATGCAGGTGTGACAAAAATTGTGCCTTGATGCGGTAGTTCAGTTTCAATCAAACAAGTGGCGAGAAGCAACATAAAGGAATCATATTCAAGTAAAGCACTACTTCGAAAAAACTGTTACTAATCGTGGATAGTCAGGGTTTAATCAACTTTTTCAACTACCATAGTAAATAAAAAAACAATGGACCATCGAAATACAGGAACAAATATCTCATACGAATGATAGATGAACGATATGCACTGAAGCATCACATAGAAAGGCATCCTTGCACCCAGTGTAGTTATCTTTCACATAGAATTTATATTTACCCAAAATAATAATAATAATAATCATTCAACCTAAACAAGAAAAACATATGATATACTTCTATGTCCGCATTGATATATGAAAATCCGCCAAATATAACATTTATGCCTGTAACATTTACGGTTCGGTCAGTTAAACGCATATGGAACTCAGATCTAATAACAAATATGCACACGATAGATCCGAAAGATGCACAGTAATCATGTCTTTATTCAATTTCACATGCAGCCAAAATTTATCAAAGATCTCATCAATCTATACAGATCTAGCACCAGCTCTATGCAGAAATCGCCAATAAATATTGAACACATGAACATTCAAGTACATAAACGCAGAAATTTATACATATAAACAGAGAAAGAGACAGGAGACTTACCTTGAAGAATACGGTAAGAACGCTAAGAGCTCTCTCGCCCGCTGACTGCAGACAGAGTTTGTGATTTGTTAGTGAACGAGAGAGAGAGTGTTAGAAGTAGAATATGAGGTTATATATATGCGGAGCTGAAGGACTGAGGGTGTTTAGGGTTTTTGGTGGACCGTTGGATCAAATGATCGGACGGATAGGAGTAGCGGATGTCTTTTAAGAGCCGCGGATTTAAGCTGGATGAGACCGTTTGCCCTAATGTGCATCGCTTCGTGTCTTTTATGGCTGCTTCTTGTGTAATTACAGTCCTGTCCCTGGGTCTTTTATCAAATTACCAATCCTTTTACATTGATATTCCAATTTTGCCCTTATCTTCCTTTTTTTCTCCTCTTCGTTGCAAGTTGCAAACTTTGAGTAGGAAAAATAGGAATTTCTAAAATTTTTAATTAATCTATATGTACTATTTGTGCAGTCTTTTTAATTTTGTGATTTGGCGATTTATGTGCCTACTTAAATAGCTTCTGTCCGTTCTATTTGGCCACACAAGATATTATGGTCTTTTATTAGTTTAATTTTGGATAAAATTTTATAATTATTTATCTTTATTCAAAAGATTCACAATAATTTTATTATTGTGGGAATATCTATTACGATATATTAGAGACTTGCATGACGCAAAAAGACCTTCACATACAGAAAAGACATTGTGTAAGACTCGTTAGGAGACCTCAAAAAACAATCCTTATGTTTGTTTTCGGTTTTGGGCCATCTCAGAGATGGCCCAAAACAGAAGCAATGTTTGTCATTGCTTGTTTTGCCATGTTTTTGTTTTATTTCTAAGTATTTTGTCTTGTTTCTAAGTATTTGATTTTTAAATACAAATATATTTTATTTTAACCACTTAATATTTTATACGTAATATTTTCTACATTATTGAAATAATTAAAAATTTTAAAAAATATAATATAATATAATTATTCTACGCGGTTAATTCATATATTACATTATTTGAATAATGTATTTAAATTTATCACCTCGAATAGAACAACTAACAAAAAATATTGTTAATCCATTATTAGAGTGCATTTAATTATTTTTAAAAGTGTATTTACATAAATTATTTTTTTTCATTTCCATACATACATAATTAGGAAATAATATTTATTTTAATCCACTCACAAGTAAATAAATTATATATATTTTTATACATATATATATAAATATATATAAAAGAGATATGATTTGACAATGAACAGTATTTTTTGTCTCCCCACTACCCAACATCAAACATAACATACTTATTTTATATTATCTCCAAAAACAAATCCAAACATACACACTATCTCTAACTTATTTTTATTTATCTTTGTTTTTCTCTCTCTATCTCCACAAAATACCCAAAAACAAGTTAAAAACAAAACCAACATAATGAATAACTTTTAAAGATTTTATTGATGACTTTGTATTTATGTTTATTTTGTTTAAATACCCAAGATATTTCGATGATCTTTGTACTTTATGAAAATGACTGCAGTTCTTCCCTCATAAAAGCACCACCCTGTCGCTAGAACCACAGGTTGTCACTGTTTGATTTTGGTACATAGTCAAGAGTACACGTGAAATCATGCAACCTACGGGCATATATAAATATTGGCTATCTTGCATCAGGTATATTTTTTGCTACTTCAATTCTTTACATTTGTTCTCTCAGAGACCTTAATCTCCAAGGTGACTTGGGCATCGAAGAGTCATCGTTAGAACTCCTTCCCCCCTGGCTTTAACACTGTATCATTTCGCAAGATTTACCACACCTCTAAGAGCATATTGGGAGCACTAGAAGTAGTAGAGACCTTAAACACTCATTATATACTTTATTCTATTTTTTAGATACATCATTTATGATAAATTATTTTTTATTTTTATTTAAATTTAGGTAAGTGTATACTTATTTATCTTATCTGAAAAAGTTCATAGCCTCTTTTTTTAAGTGAAAATTAGTTAGTAATATAATTTAAATTTATTTCATATCTAACTATTTTTATATAGATATTTTGAATTGTTTATCCATGACTGTTTTTGTATTATAAGATTTAAATTATTTATTAACTTTAAAAAAAGAGCATAATGGATGCATGCCTCGGCACGGTACTAAGTAGTTAAAGAAAATAATTACATATCACTACAAAATATTAAATACTTCAGTGCAAAAATACTTGTTTTCTATAAGCACAACGACGCCTTACACTCACCAGCAAAGACACCCAATTACTCCTTTTGAAAGATTGGCTAACATACGGTCCATTTTGGCCGGCCCAAGAAGGAATGCAAACTGCTGTTACGTTAAAACTGAAAGGGAATGCAATAGTCGTAAAAATAAGGTTAATTATACTTATACTCTCTCTAAAAATAATGCAGAATTATATTTTTCTTAAAAAAATTTAAAAACATACTTACATTCCTTCTAAATAATTTTTTTACAAATAACTCCATTTCGTTAGAATTTGAATAAAAGTACTGACGTCAACAGAAAAAATTATATAATATATTGAGATTGTATCAGTTCATTGTGATAAGGAGAAATTACTAAAAAAATGTTATAGATTGTATTAATTTTTATTTATACTATTAAATTTTGGGAGATAGATCTATAATTAACAACCATTTTTTGCCAATATATATGTGAATTAAAACTCCCTCTAGTATACTTATTTTTCCACCATCCTCGATCTTTAAAATTATTTTTTCATCAATAAACACGTATTCATGTATATTTGAGATTAATTTATCTAAAGAGTTTTAACTAATTATTAAAAAAATTAAAATTAATAATTTAAATAAAATAAATGAAGCAACTCGTATGTGTTTCCGTTATGATATTTCAAAAACATGTTACTAAATTAATTTATTATTAGCATTTCATGAGATCCCTCATCTTTTCCTATAAGAATGGCACCATATAAGTAGAGGTAAAACAAGCATAAAGGACATGTTTGAGCAGAAAATAGTTATTTGACATGCAATAAGTGAATAAGTCAATTAGGGATAAATATAAATTTTATTAAACTTTTTTTTAAATATTAGCAAACTCGGTGATTTTAACTAACAGATGAATCTATTTGTTAGATAGAGACAAACATAAGGGATATTAGATATAATTTTTTAAATTATAGGCCTACAGGAGATCTAATGTAGTTACATCAAACATCATGAAAGAGCGGTATAATTATCTCTTATTTTTATTTTTTGGGTTACTTACATTTACACCCCTTCTGAAAATGTGAAATTACACTTTAAATTTAGTGGTGTTGTACATAAATGGAGTGCACACCGACCCCGATTCATGCGTGCAGAAGTGACACATGAAGGCGCGTAATATTGTCGACAAGCAATTGCAATCATTATTTGGAATTAAAAATTTCAATGTAGATCATTTATTTTAAATTTGTGCTTTATTTCTATGATTGCATGTGTAAACAATCTCTTAAGGCCTTGTTTACTAAACGTCGTTGGGCTGGATTAGTCCTTTGTTATTTTTTCCTCGACTCTCTAATAACATTAGGCCTCGGTATTGGCCTACATTCTGCTCATCTTGGTGGGATTATCATTTTACTAGTCCATTGCCTGCTTTTCAGATGTCAAACTCCCGATCTTGACCTAAATTTTTTATTCACAAAAAGTCCAATATGTGCAATTCCCACCAAGAACGCGTCTTACTAATATGGCATGCTAATAGAGATGCCTCGTTAGATGAACATATCACCAGAGCATTGGAGAAACCAATAAGAAGTTTTTAAAATAATAATCTACTTGACCGAAGAACCAATTACCTTCCTCTCTCCCCTACTGGCTTAAAGACATTTTCTACTCGCACGGAGCAGGGCCTGGTGCAGTGTGTAGTTGGACCAATTGGTCCGAAATTCGTCCTATACTCGTTCCTTATACAGATCAGGCATACTAAAATTCGAAATATCTCATGATTCTCATTCATCTATACAAATAGACTGGTATGTAAACGTACGACAAGTTCACCACTCCTTATCTAATTCTTCATACTTTGGCTCACGTCTACTAGTTTTCTACCATCTTTAATTCAATTTTGCTTAATTTCTATTTAAAAATATTACTAATTTAAACATCAATGACGTCAGTACATTTTTTTTTTCTAACTTTATTCTTCAAATTTTCAAAATTTTTTAACTCGATTCTTCGATTTTATGGTATTGAAACTACAGTGGGCATCAAAATCAATAATAAAGATGCCCATGAAAAATCAAAATAAAGAGGGGTGGATGTATATTGACTAATCTAAAGGAGATATAGGTAACTTATTCCAATATTTATCCTTTTTCTTTCGAATTATCCAAGAAAAAAAAATTAAAACTAAAGAAAAAGAAAAATATTTTTTCTGAGTTATTTAATTATACTTATATTATGAGTTTTAATAATAAATAATTATATAAAAAAATATATAATTAATAAAAAACTACTATTATAATAAAATAATAATTATTTAAAGAGATGATTATTTATATTTTGATGGGATTCGAATTTATAATATATTGATGGTAGTTTGAGCGAAAAAGAATCTTGGACCACAACAATTATTTTACATTAAATAATGCAAAAGAAAGAGGTGAGAAAGTGGACGAGTGATGGCTGAAGCAGTAGGACATAAAATTAATAAAGAAAAACCAGATACACTTTTAGTTTTAGTACAATTCTATCCATATAAAACCTTATTTAACTCGAGATATTCGGAAAAGATCCAATGGCATTTGTGTAAATTACTACTGCAACAAGTCTCCGCATAAGCCCTAGGAACGCTTTATAAACCCTCAGATCCGCTTCTCCTTTCACTTCTCTGAATCATTCTCTGCGACTAGGGTTTCAATTCGAGTCTCAATATCTGCTCATATCTGAAACAAAGGTTAGATCATATCCAATTTTATTCAGTTGCATTTGATTTGGGTGTTTAATATTTTCATCGTTTCTTGCGTTTGTAGTTTGGTTTGTTAATTGTTGATCATTTGTTCGTTTTGGATCGTTTGAAATTTTATTTCAATTGCATGGATTTTTCGCTGTTCAAAATTTTGCAAGCCTATGTGGTTTGCGATGCTAAGTATTCATCGTTCATCTGATTGAAAATCTTAGATTGAATTTTTCTTGCTTGTTTGTTGCGGTTTAAATCGATTTTCTCTCAGTATATGTAAAACGTATGATCGCCGTCCTGTCTTGGAGTAGATCATTACATTTCCTGATCTATGAAGCTGATCTGACTAAATCGTGTCCTTCGTATGTTGTCGTGTCTTATTACTTACTTTCCATTGCGCATGGTTTGTTGCGTAAGAGACTTTGGTATCGCCTTATGAATTGTTTTCGAGGATTGATTTGTTGATGAAAAGTAACAGTCTTGTGATAACCTTGTAGGTCTCTGTTTGATCTGCGCTTGTACTGTAGTGTTATATTTTTGAAGAAGCATTTTTCCTAGTAATGTGGTGTGTTTGTGGTTTGATCGTCACTTTAGTGGGCTTGTTTACGGAGGGATAGGATGTGATGTATTCTGTCCCTCTGAGAGTCATCGATGTATGAAATTCTGGTTCTTGTATGTGATCTTCTTTTGATTACTTTCTTGTTTTCTAACTGGAAAAACCATTCGTTAGTTCTTAGCACCCAATGTATACTATATAACTGCATCTTTTTCTTTGTTTCTAATGAGACCGTTTACTTGTCTGGATGCAGTTCTCAAACATTTTACCATGGGTAAGGAGAAGGTTCACATTAACATTGTGGTCATTGGCCATGTCGACTCCGGAAAGTCGACCACCACTGGTCACTTGATTTATAAGCTTGGTGGTATTGACAAGCGTGTCATTGAAAGGTTCGAGAAGGAGGCTGCTGAGATGAACAAGAGGTCCTTCAAGTATGCCTGGGTGCTCGACAAACTCAAGGCTGAGCGTGAGCGTGGTATCACCATTGATATTGCCTTGTGGAAGTTTGAGACCACCAAGTACTACTGCACTGTCATTGATGCACCTGGACACCGTGACTTTATCAAGAACATGATTACTGGTACCTCACAGGCTGACTGTGCCGTCCTCATTATCGATTCCACCACTGGTGGTTTTGAAGCTGGTATTTCTAAGGATGGTCAGACCCGTGAGCATGCGTTGCTTGCTTTCACTCTTGGTGTCAAGCAAATGATCTGTTGCTGCAACAAGGTTGGATAATTTGTACTTAGTCACGTGAAAGCTATTTTGTATTATCTCTTGTTTAATTGATGCAATATTTAACATATGAGAACAATGCTTTGTAGATGGATGCCACCACACCAAAATACTCCAAGGCTAGGTATGATGAAATTGTGAAAGAAGTTTCCTCCTACCTCAAGAAGGTTGGATACAACCCTGACAAGATCCCATTCGTCCCAATTTCTGGTTTTGAGGGAGACAACATGATTGAGAGGTCCACCAACCTGGACTGGTACAAGGGCCCGACCCTCCTTGAGGCTCTTGACCTGATTCAGGAGCCCAAGAGGCCCTCAGACAAGCCCCTCCGTCTCCCACTTCAGGATGTTTACAAGATTGGTGGTATTGGTACTGTCCCTGTTGGTCGTGTGGAGACTGGTATCTTGAAGCCTGGTATGGTTGTCACCTTCGGCCCATCTGGCCTGACCACTGAAGTTAAGTCTGTTGAGATGCACCACGAATCAATGCAGGAAGCTCTTCCTGGTGACAATGTCGGGTTCAACGTGAAGAATGTTGCTGTCAAGGATCTCAAGCGTGGTTATGTTGCCTCCAACTCAAAGGATGACCCTGCTAAGGAAGCCGCAAACTTCACCTCCCAGGTCATCATCATGAACCACCCTGGCCAGATTGGAAACGGATACGCCCCAGTGCTTGACTGTCACACCTCTCACATTGCTGTTAAATTTGCGGAGCTTGTGACCAAGATTGACAGGCGTTCCGGTAAGGAACTTGAGAAGGAGCCCAAATTCTTGAAGAATGGTGATGCTGGATTTGTTAAGATGATTCCCACCAAGCCCATGGTTGTGGAGACTTTCTCAGAGTACCCACCACTTGGTCGTTTTGCTGTCCGCGACATGCGTCAAACGGTTGCTGTTGGTGTCATCAAGAGTGTTGAGAAGAAAGACCCAAGCGGTGCCAAGGTGACCAAGGCTGCTGCTAAGAAGGGTGCCAAGTGAACCTTGCTGGTTCCTGGGTCTGCCTTTAGTGCCAGTAAACTTTATATTACTAGTTTACTTCCAAAAAACATTTTCCGTACTTCCTTATTAGGTCCATTTTATTGCACGTTGTGTTGTAATTTTCCGCCTTGTATGCTGGGCAGCCATTCCCAGAATTGGGTGCTTGACAGGCGGTGGCGGAACGTCTTGCATTATTTTTGGTTTGTCTTTTTTGTTCTGAGATGCTGTCTTTACCTGTCAGCTTGGAGATATGTGATTTATTTTCGCGGATAATTATAATTAAACTTTTTCATTATTGTCCCAACGCCTCATTCTCTTCATCTCTGAAATGTTGTTGCTTGAATTGATTGCTTGTAGGTTTTGTTGCATTCCAGTTAGTAAACTGAGTCTTGGGAGTAGAGTATTGGAACTGTTCAGTTGTAGAAAAAGCTAAGGTTTCAGTATCGTGTCTTACCGTGTTGTTCTTATTTTGCTTCAAAGCGTATATATCCATTGCCACCTTTGAAAGGAAATGTTGAAAGATTGTTTGTGCAGTCAGTGTGAATTATTAATCACTTCTGATATTATATTTTAACTGACATTTTGATAAAATTATAAGTTTTAATCCCACAGTAATTGTTCTTTATTCAATTATTTTGTTATATTTATTAAATATATTTTTTAGTTTCTTCGTTGATTTCAAAATCCAATGCAAAAATGTCACACATGTCAATATGGATTTGAGCATAATAATAATGATAATTAAAAAAATGGAATGACCACAAATTGTGTTTGAGACGAGTTTATTTAATGATTTATATTTTCACGAAAACCTGATTCTCTTAAAAAGCAAAAAACTATTGACAACTTAAGTAGTGTTGATTACATTTCATACAATGTTGCCTGAATTACTTATAGTTACAGCACAAGAAAGAACTCCCCTGTTACGTGAAGATCAAGAAGTTTTAGCCCTATTATACAAGGAATACGCATCTTCTCCACATATATATATCATAAATTAACTCCTCATCACTAGAAACTCTCTTACTCAACAACACACACACATACACACACATATCCCCCTTGATAACTCAGACAACTCACAATGGATAACCTGATATTTGATCAAAAAGCATACTCTGAATACATGGACGACTTGAACTACAGCCAGGTTTGTTTTACATATTTTTTCAACTATTTCTTTGCTGTTCTTGTAGTTCTTCTTGCTTAAATTTTTCGTATATGATTTCAGGGATTCTATGTGACGCCCGGCAGAGATGGTTCTGTATTGGTGGGGCGCATCAGGAGAGTCGGGGAATATTCAGGCGACCTCTACCGTAAGGCGGAGCAAGCCGCCAGGTTCGCGGTGGAGGAGCACAATAAGGAGGAGGGAGAAAAGGGGTTGTTGAAATTCCTCAGAATTGTCAATCTGAACGTCGAACCCGCCGCAGCAGCAGTGTACTACATAACCATGGCGGCGGCGGATTCCGCCGGCGAGACATGCCACTATCAGGCCAAAGTCTGGGAGAAAATCAACACTGGGTACAAGCTGCAGATATTCAGGCTGGCTCCATACTGGCTAAAATTTTCAGGTAAGACCGCGTTTGGCTAAATTTATTTAAAATATTTTATAATACTTTTAAAAATAAGTTATATATTGAGATATTTGAATAAAAATAAAATTATAAAATTTATAAATAGTAATTTTACAATTAACATATTAAAATAAATAAAGCTTGTTGTTATTTTTAAAAGGTAAGTTATGAACTCTTTCCTCAAAAAAAATTATTAGACACGTACTAAAATTTTATTATAGGGTAAACATATTGACGCCTCTTATATAACTAAACCAACACAATTATCCTTTACAAAATTACAAGTACACATCTCGAAATTGTAGTTGTAATTATAATTATACCCTTATTTCAGTTGCGAAATTTCACACAAATACCCAGATTAAATAATACTACCAACCCTCGAGGTGTGTAGTTACAATTCTAAATGGCGTGCTGCTTATTAAGCAGCTGTTTGAATTGATTAATTTAAGCCATAATTTATGATAATCACATATATACTATAAATTGTGGGTTGGTATCGCAGATAAGCTTGCAAACAACTTCTGCTGTATTAGGATTGATAAGTTGATGCCGTGGATGAATGAGAGCTATATTTACTACAAGTGCTTCTACAGAGCTCACAAAGAGGTAATTTTTCCAAGTATTTTTATGATTTGGAGGACTTCAAATTATTTTATAAGATTTTGTATAAAAATTTTAATAGTAGACTTATCAAAATCAGAGGGTAAGATGTATAATCCAACATATAAAGAAAATATAGAAATTTTCAACTTACGAATATATGTAAATAAGCTTTTTTCCTCCCGAAACTGGCCTCATAAGTAGGATTTATTACTGGTGCGTATATATTATATCGAAAAATTCTAATTCAAATCGGGTCTAATTAAATTTGAACTAATCACACGATAAGTCTATAATTTTGTTCTGTGAATGGTTCGATTTAATCAAACTTAGTTTGCACTGGATTTTTTTTCATATTATACAATATTAGTCTTCTTCTTTATTTGCTATTTTGGAATATTTACAACTGTTCAAAATAATTGTTTACCAGTTTATTGCTAAATGTTGAAAACAAACTTGAAGATTGCAACTTATGCTTTCAAACTTTTTAAATTAAATATATTTAACCCAAAAAATTATAATTTAGTAGCTTCCTACCAACTTCTATAATTTATTATTACAATTATAAAAATATTAACCTTCCCCCCCCTCCCCCCAAACACTTTAAATATTAAGTTATTTTTTCAGGTAAAGTTGTTGCAAAAACACCCCATTTAATTTATTTATTGGAGACTAAATTAAGTGCTTTCATGGTTGATTTCAGCTTTTGGGTGTTGAGGTTGTTCACAATGAGCAAAGAGGGTCTGGCAGAGGTGTTCTGTGGTTCAAAACTTGGGCAGAAGCAGAGAGTGTGGTGAATAAGTATGCAGGAAAAATGATGCCATCTACCAATATGTTCTATGAGTTTGATCTCAATATTTCTCCTTGATTTTTTATTTATGATATAGTCAACATTTAGCAGTGCACATTAATTTTGTTATAATGAAGGTTCCATAAAGTCCAGGACATATAATCCCTATGCTTTATTATGTTAATATATACTATTGTTTGACATAAGTACAAATACATTCTCGTTGTTTGAAAAACTATAAGAACCTCTGGAGTTTACTGACATCTAATAAATACACTCTCGTAACAGTCCATTATAGGTCAATATTTGTAAGACGATCGTTAATGCTAGAAAAGTATTTGTAATTTTTCAAATAAGAGAAGGTATTTATAATTATAATAAATTTTATAGGATCTCGTTGGAATTTACATATATATATATATATATAATTTCTTTTTTATCAACTTATAGGGTGCATTAAGTCTTAGTTTGCTTGGGTCGATTGGTCTGAATATTTCGTCTAATCTGATTATAATTGAAAAATACCCTATTGATATCTTTCATTTTATGATCTGTCAATATGTAGATCACACAGGATTGGACTTCACATAAAATCTAAGCACGAGTGTTAAAAGATTAAGCAATGCGATAATTCCATAGCTTTACAAGCCATTTTCTTTTATTTTAATTATGTCAAATCAATGGTGATGAGTTAGGTTAAAAAAGGAAAGGGAAAAATTATGAAATACCATCAACAAGTTTGAGGTTATGAATTCAAAATTTATTAGATGTATGGATATTTATCTTTTCTTATATGAGATATGGTAATTTATTTGTTCTTCATATGATTTACTTACTGATGTTATGTATTCATTTAATCAATGTATTATTGAAAAACAATAACTTTTTTTTGACGTCTTGATTTGTTAATTTGTGTGAAAAGATGTTAAAAAAAGAAGCAGAAACAATGGAGGGTTGGTTATAGTTACCATCACTCTTTCTATGGATTTTATATTATTAAATAAATAAGGTAAATTATATTGACATTTTTTCATATTAGATTTAATTACATAAATATTTTTTGACATTTATAAAATTATATCAAAATTTTATTTGTAATTACAAGTACACTTTCCATTCAATAGAGAAATTCTACATAAACATTCTCAATGTAAAATACACCGACGCCCCTTCAAAAAGTGTATCTGTTAATGCTATTAAAATATACATTTGTATGTTGCTACTGGATACACTAAAATTTATTTCTCAATGCCACAAAACATTGGTCTATAGTTAATAAACTATAATGAATTTAGATTTCAAAAACTTTGAAGTATGAGATGCAAAAAATGGTTACCATTTGGACGTTCAAATCAACAAAAAAAAGTATAAAATAAATAAAATTCTTACATAAGAAAAAAAAATGTGTGAAAAATAATAAGCTCGTATAAAAAAGTTTGAAGTAGAGTGAAGAAAATGGACTAAAGTTATATCTTCCAAAATTTCTAATTTTGTCCAAAAAGTTAATAGGCTGAGATCTCAAAGAACAAAGCTTCTGGATTCTCTTCAGATTGGTTGGGCAGATTCTATGAACAATTTTCTGATGCTCTATTTGGATTGATGAATTTAGATTCGAGGAAAAGATTTTGAAATTTATCAATATTTGATAAAAATATAAATGGGGTTTAGCTGGTTGGCCCAATCATATTATTAGGCTATGTGGTCCGGTTCTTCAAGTGTACTGGGCTAACGGGCCTTCTTGGGCTTCTAGAAGAGGCCAGAGGTATCAGTGTCCATATATCAAATTGAAATAGTAAAGAGATAGCCCAGAGCCCATTCTTCCTGGGCCTCTGGGAAGATGGAAGCCCGTTATCAACTGTAATTCCCAGATTCGCTCATTAGCTCTTTGCTTTGCAATTCTATTCCAGCAAGGACTTCAAACACATCTCCGTCTTTTCTCTTTGATTTCTACTAGAAAGGGCAAAAGGGAATAAGCGTCATCAAATTTCTCGTTAGAGCTTACAGGTGTTTTAGTTTTCCATCATATTTGGTGTTTTTGCTCTTTACTTAATGTAATTTTTGGTGTCATTCTTGATTAGTTTGAATTTCATGTTTGGCGTTTTTTTTAACTTTATAATCTGGGAAACGATCATCTGAGTTTGATCAATTCGATGAAAGAAAGAGGGCAAGAGGGTGGGTGTTATGTACTTAACGTTCGTTTGAGTTTGAACTCCTGTGACATTTTATCAAGCAGGTTGCCGTCTTTGTTATCATGGAAGAGTAGAAGACCGAGTTTCGGAATAAGCTGAACTTGTTAAGCCCATATAAGTTGTGTAAAAAGAGATTGTGTGTTTCCTTTTGAGCCTAATCTGAACAGAAAGAAATATAGGAAATTCGGTTACTTAAACTGAGTTCGAATAGTAAAGGTGTATTTGCGTATATTTCATTTTTGTTTGTACTGTATAGACTATGTTTAGCTTTTAGAAAATACCCACAAGTGATATAATGTTGGACAGGTTCTCTGAGTTTAGCTGTAGCTTTGTATGTAAACTGATGATTGAGTAACTAGTATGATGAGCTCAGAGCTCTCAACATGAATATTTATTCACATTCTTATGCCCCTTCCATTGGTTCGAGGAGTTTTATGAGAAAAGAAAATGTTGGGGTAAAGGAAGAAAAAAGGTAAAAAATGAAAACTGGAGAAAACAATAGGGAGAGGGTGGTGATGGGTGGGTTGGAGGAGAGATGACCAAATAGGCTTTTATCGCATTTTCCTCACCTTTTTCATGAGTAAATGTAGTTGTACCCCCCTGATGACAGGATTCTTTTCCATTTAAGTATGCTTCTCCTTATCAACAATCAACCAGAATTGTTTTTCTTAGTGGCTTTTGTTGGTACTTGGTGGTCTTGCCCCAGTTTAGTAACTTGTTTGATGCTTAGTTCATGTTGCCTCTTTCTCAAAGAAAAGTTAGTAAAGGTTGCGGAGGTTATGTATTTAATGAATTCATCTATTTTCTATTTTCCCACCTAGTTGTCAAATGGTACTTGATGTCTTCATTAGTCCTTAGTGTGTGTTTATTTTTTCGTATTTTCCCTCTTTTCACTATATTCTTCTTTGAACAGCTTTACATGTCACTGAAAGGTGCTAAATGTTTTATAGCTACTGTATAACCATCAATGGCGACTGAGAAGAGCCCAAATGAGAAGCCATCATCTGCAACTCCAACTCCAACCATGGCTTCATGCCGGAAGAAGAAGAATGAAAATGCAACTTTCCTGGAAGATGTAAAGGATCACATCGATGAATTCATCCATGCTTCTATGGACGAACACAAAAGTTGCTTTCAGAAGACAATCAAGAAGGTTATGCAGACTCTTAGTTTTAACATTCAGCAGCAGTAGATTTGTGCTCTCTTCGTATCTGATAGATTAGAGCTGATGGTCACCCTCGATGTTGTTTCCTTAGATGTTCGGCATGTCAAAAGTTGTTGCAGAAAGGAGTTTAGAGACTAAGGAAGTGGAAAGTTATTTGCCTCTCCAAACGACGGTGGCTGAGTAAGGTGTCTCTAGTCTTTCTTGCCTTGACCTTACATCAACTCTGTGCTACGAGCTTGGCACCAGATTTAGATATGTGTGGCTCTCTTAACTTCCTACGATCATGCATATGTTAATTATAGGATTTGGAGTATCATTTTGTCTTTGCATAAACCCATGGCACTATATGAAACTGGAATTGTATGAAGTAATATGATTTTTGTAAGACTTTCCTTTTATTTGTCCTAATTAGTGACCGGATTGCTAGCTAGCATGTTATAAACTCCCAAGCCTAACACAATGGTGTACAATAAAGCTGTTACTACTCTGAAGATAAAATCACATAGCTCTTGCATTTACGTATAAATTTTTATACAAATTTCACAATATCATCGATGAGTGGCACCTTTGTAAGGCCCATTTGTATGCAATAATCTGGTACTTAAGCTCCATATGAATGACTAATACCACATGGAATGATGTGCTTTTATGAAGTAATCAATATTTGCCTCATGAGGATCATGCAGCTGATTAGGTATAGCCGTCTCTAACATTTGGAGCTCATAGACATGACCTAAACGGTCTATTCAGAGGTTGAATTAATCAGTTAGATGATTGTAGTCGATAGAAGTGTTCCCTGTCATAATTGTCAATTATGATGATAATTAGATCCTTGATGTGCGTGTAATAACTGGCAATGGATTGGGTCAAACACGTATGTGTTCTTGGACAACTCAATTGCAGAGCCAAACAAGAGATAAGCTTGAATATTGCCAGAATGAGGTCCCAAACAGCCCTTCAGGTTATGGGGGGCAAAAATCTCTATGCAAAAAATTTGATCTGGAGACAACAATAATTGGTTTTGCAATATGTGGCGTTCTGTTTAACACAAATAAGAATGACCTTTATATCTATCTCTTCTCCGGACCCACTAAAGTGTATTATCTGTGATCTTCATACACATTGAACAAACTAGAGTCACTGCACCAACTGTTACATAGAATTCCCCAATATCAACCACAGATACAGAAAAAATTATACAAACGGAAAAAAACAAGAGAAAGAAGATAGAATTGGGAGAATCCATATCAAATAAAGTAAGCCTGGAAACTAATAATACTAATCAAATCCTAAGTTATAGCACTCATGCAGCCTTGGCAGTGCAAGCCAGAGAAATGCATGAAAACTCATGTATTATAACAGTACCGTCCTCAGCATCATTTTCATCAGTATCAGCTCCGTCGCCTAATGCCTCTCTCTCATGAGCTCTGCTCATATCCTCATATCTCTCCATATTCTCTTGAAACCACATCTTCTTAATCTCCTCTCTTCTTCTTTCATGATCTGCTATCCTACACACACGCACACACGTATATCAACCATGAAAATTTATCAAATCATGAGCATGCATTAGGGTGTATGTGTGCGAAGTGATAAAATAAGATGGGGAAGAGAAATATTACTCTTTGGAACGAGCAGGAGGATGATAGATCCCAGAAAGGCAGACTGGAAGCCCACAATTGTTCATGATTGATAGCATTTCTTTCTTCCTGGATACAATATTTAGATGAAGTGAGTGGGAGAACTTGGAATCTTTTTACTCTTTTAGCGGCTCTTCTGCAATTTGGATGTGAAGTTTTGGGGTTCAAAAGGGATATGATAAATTCATTAGTCGAAATGAAGGATGGACTGCAAGAGACATTAAAGGCACTCTGATGAGTAGGGGACATAATAAAGACTGAAGAGGAAAAAGGTGCCATGCTTCCCCAGTCCCTTTCACTTCATAAAGATGAAGGCGTGATGTGTGAATAGTTTTCCTTAGGCTTTTGATGTTGGTGAGTTTGCTCCTTTCTCGCCAAATAATGAGTTTTTTTGATGTAAAATTTATGTATCTTCTTTGGTATATTCTATGCGTAGTTATATGATATAGAATAAAGTGAAAGATTTGTAATTGTATGGTTTTGTGGGAAAATTGCATTTTAGTCCTATAATTTAGCTCGTTTCAACGTAGTGTTATTTGTTCCCATTTTCTCATATTGTGCCCTATAATTTGGAATTTTTCTCGTTTTTCAGTGCTCATGTGACTTTTTTGTCACAGGGCCGTTACTCCTGCACGTGTTTGAACTAACGACCCATGTCTTTTCCGTTAATTATTTGATGGAAAAGTCCGTAAGGACCAAAAATGATAAACTCTAACTTACGGGATGTAATGTGAGAAAATCATAATAAATGAGATTAAATTGGAAAAGGCCATAACATATGGGATCAAAATTGTGATTTTCCTGGCATTTGGTTTTATTTTATTTTACAAAAAAGGGACATGTATGGATGGCAACAGGACGAGTTTGGGGTGGGTTTGTCCGAATTTGAGGCTTGCCCCGGCAAGGATCACTCGACCCGCCCCTCAAATTCACTAAACTGCCCCCAGCTTGCCCCGCATTACTTTTTTGTTTTTTTTTTTTAAATTTCGTATCTTATATAAGTGTCTCAAGTTGTATAATAAAAAATTTATAAATAAACTTTGATGTAGGTAATTACATATTAAAAAGTTAAATTGAATAATACAAGAATACATTTAACTAACTTTTTTCATCTTTTCAATAAATAATATCATTTAAGTATTTAAACATAGTTTTTAATCTAAAATAAATTGTATAATACAAAGAGTATATTCAACTAATTTTTTAGTTTTCAATAAATAATATCATCTTAGATGTAGGTAATTTAACATAATTTTTTATCTACAATTAATTATATAATAAAAATAATACATTCATCTAAGTTTTTTTTTTTTCAATAAGTAAAATTTAGATACTTTAACAGAGTTTTTGATCTAAATGAATTAATATAATACAAAGAATACATTCAACTCATTTTTTATTTTTTCCAATAAGTAACATCATTTTAAATTTTTAGGTACCTTGACATAGTTTCTATTACCTAAAATGAATAATAAAATACAAAGATTATTTTTTCGATAAATACTATCATTTTAGATTTAGGTAAATTCATGTAGTTTTTGATTTGAAATAAATTATTTAATACAAATAATATATTTAATTAACTTTTTTATTTTATCTATTTTTTATATAGAGTTGGATATATACAAATTTGTTTAAAAGTTTATATTTAAAATAAAATTTCCTAACTAATAATAATTATCATATATGTATAATAAATAATAAAAAGTTATTAAAAAATCAACGTACTCCAAACCCATTCCAAACCCAACAGGGTTCTAATTTGTTGGATCCCGTCCCGTCAAGAAGTATATCAAACTCATCTTATTTCGGACGAGTTGGGGACATGATAAAGTAGTTTTTGAATAAATGGAAATAATTTTTTTAAGATATATTTAAATGCGAGATGAAATTGCGATGATTATGGATAATTCAATATGTAAAAAGTGTTGGATAAGAGATAAATGTGTAATAATGATAACTAACATAACACATTTTGAGAGAAAAAAGGTGAAGCGAATGTTTTGGGATACTTTTTTTTTTAAATAAAAAATGTAAAAAAAAAATATTCAAGGGCCAACATGCAAATATAACCACATGTCATTATCTCAGGATGGGTCCTGCGAAGACCCGGCAAAGAGTCGATTGAGATCCATGACCTTGGAACTTCAACTCTACTAATTGAATTAGGCTTTATTAGCACATTATTTGATTTTTGGATATAATATTTATAAAAGGATAGACGATCTTGATTTGGGCTGGCCATCTTTTGCCACATTCCATATCATCATGACCCTTAACTCCTCCTGTCACAGTTTCATTTGGGTCAGATCGGGTTCGGTTTGATTTGGCCCAACAAAAAAAAGTATAGAAACCGTGGGTCTGTTTAGGCATTTTCCTTATGTTTGGGGGACCTTCTTGGAATTATGCTGATATTACCCTCATTCGATATTTTGATGTGGTGGCTTCAAGAAAAACTTCAACCTTCATAATAAAAAGATGATCACATTAACACCTCCTAAACATAAATTTAATTATATATCATTTGTAAAATTATAAATATACCTTTTTAAGTTGTAAATGTAATTATACGTATACTCTTCATCCGATAATAAAATAGTAGATCAACAATCCATGAAGTACATTATATTGACAACACATTAATGGTGTATTCTTAATTTTACAAAAAGACAAGAGAGTATTCGTGTACTTAGACTTAATTATAAAAAATGTCGACGTAATTTACTTTAAATATATTAGTTTCGACGAATTATAGATCAATGATACGTATGAAGACCTGCATTGCAATCAACCATCTTAGATCTTCATTTACACACTCACTTCTATATTTTTTTTTCCCATCGCAAAAAATGTAAAAATATTGGCAATTTTTTGTTGTCGCATTTGTTGTATCTACACCATAGATTTTTATCAAAATAGAACGGGTAAATTATATTGGTGCATTTTAGATTAGAACTAATTATACAAACACTCATAGTCTTTTACAAAATTATAAATACAACCCCTATTTGGGGGCCAAATTTTAAAGTACATCCACTATGGTAAATTCAATCAACACCCATTTTGGAGGTGTACTTGTAATTTTTTGAAAAGTAAGAATATTTTTATGTAATTTGATATAATTTAAGAAAATATAAATGTACTTTACCCAAATAGATAATAATTGAAATAATTGACATCAAACAATTGATGATACCTTAATCTTAATTAAAGAAGGACATCATTGATATTGCGGTGGTTGTTGCAGATACCTATCAGCCATTCATTACTAGACCATGACATTTCGAAAACCAACAAACCAAATTGTGAACCATAAAAATTTCTGGTGGCGCTTCTACAATTAATTGCAAGTGTCAATGTCTTCTAATACTAGTTGCTGGCGTTTGTCGGGTTTGGTTTAATTATTAATAGATATCCTATTATATTTACAATTAGGGGAAAATGCAATTCACCTTTTATATTAAGAGAAATGAGTTATTTATCCTTTATAAAATATAAAACAATAATTTATATTCTTATGTTATGAGAAATAGAGTAAAATACCCCTATAGGTCTAGCGGTGCATTATACACGACCTATGTGCATCTGATTGTAAATTTTATCAATAAAATTATTATTATATATATTTAATTTAATATATTTACACATATATGTTTTATAAAAAATAATATATATATTTTCCTTTCTTCTTCATCGAACTATTGTCGGGTTGCCGCTGCCGCTCCCCCTCTCTCCTCTCCTTTCCTCTTTCCCCGTTGCCACCCATCCCCCGTCCCGTGCCCGGATCACCGCCCCTTCCTCCTTCTCCATCGCCACACCCTTCCTCCTCCTCCCCCTTTCCCAAGTCTAGATCTCCCCCTCCCCCTCCCGGATCCAGATCCAACCCTCCCTTCCCAGATCCGCCCTCCCCCACAGGTTTCTCTATTACTACCTCTCTATCTCTATATATATATATTGTATATATAAATACATATATATAAATTAATTTAATTATATATAACAATATATAATTTTAAATTTAAACCGTCGACTTGAACAGATAAAATCTATACTCTTAATTTATTAGTTAAATTTGGATTGTAGATTGATTAAGATCCAACGGTCATTAAATAGGGATATAAATGTTATTTTAAATTTTAAATTATAAATAAGAAAATATGCGTGTAATTCACAAAATGCGTTGGAGGGGTAAATTACTCTATTTCTGATAATATAAATGGATAAATTGTTATTTTATTTTTTACAAGAGGTAAATTGCTCATTTTCATTAACAGAGGAGGTAAATTACATTTAACCCTTTACAATTATAACACCATCTTCCGATTCATTTTCTTGAGAAAATCGTAAGATATGCCCATGTTGCATTACAAAAACAGTTATGACGGAAATTGTGATGGATTCCCCAAAGATCATTCCTGCAGCCCACCGGCATCATTTATCCTACGACGGAAACCTTGGTGGTGCAACCAAGTGTGGCATCAAACAGGTAAGAAGGCTGGCCTGTTGTAGATGTCATGCCCAATAAAACAAATTCTTTGCCCTGCTATATATGGGGTTCCTCTCTCTTTTCCTCTTTCTGAACCCTGAACCCTGACCTCAAAACCCAGAACCCTGAACCCAACTCCCCAATCCCAAACCCTTTAGTAAAGTAAATCAACCCAAGACCACTCTTGAAAGGAAAAAAGAAGAGGGACAATGCACTCTCTCATGTCCTGTTATTGCTCTTCATTAAGACACAAATGGCATTCATTGGCGCATAAGATAAAATTAAAACCTCACTTCTTTTATGTTCAAAATAAAAGTAAAACATATTCTACAATGACACACACACACATACACACACACGCACACATGCACACATACCGCACACACACACAAACACACACACACACACCGCACACGCACACACACACACACACACACACACACCGCACATGAACACACCCCACACACTCGCACGCACATGCACACATATCGCGCACACACAAAAACCGCACACGCACATGCACCACGCACACACACATACCCAACACACACACACACACACCACACACCCACCCAAACACACACATATGTTCTACAGTGACACACACACACACATGCACACATACCGCGCACACACAAAAACCGCACACGCACACAAACACACACGCACACACACTCTCACACACACACACACCCCACACACACACACACACACCCACACACACCATACACACACACACACACACACACACACCCACACCAACACACCACACACACCCACACACCCCACACACACACA
>NC_026153.1:5327401-5344578 GCF_000512975.1 Sesamum indicum
ACACACACACCGCACACACATATAAAGAAAAAGACGTACAGACAAAAAAATGGAAAAGTCGGATCAAGGAGGGGGCATCATTCAACAAAATTTCTCAAGTTTGTGGTCGATAAAATTGAAAAAAAAATACAGTAGTTGATTAGAACCTATAAAAATATATTTTTGGACATCATGATCACACACACCACATCACATCGCACACGCACACAAACACACTCCCCACACACACCCACCCAAACACACACACACCACACACCCACCCACCCACACCACACCACACACACACATCGCACACGCACACAAACACACTCCCCACACACACCCACCCACACACACACACACCACCACCCACACACACACACACACATCGCACACGCACACAAACACACTCCCCACACACACCCACCCAAACACACACACACCACACACCCACCCACCCACACACCTACACACCACACACACACATAAAGAAAAAGACGTACAGACAAGGAAATAGAAAAGTCGGATCAAGGAGGGGGCATCGTTCAACAAACTTCTCAAGTTTGTGGTCGATAAAATTGAAAACAAAATGCAGTAGTTGATTAGAACCTATAAAATTATATTTTTGGACATCATGATCACACACACACACACAGCACAAGCACACGAACACGCACACGCACATGCACAAACACTCACCGCACATGCTCCCCCCCTCCACACACACACACACACTCTCTCTCTCTCTCTCTCACACACCGCACACGCACACATCCCACACACACACACTGCACATGCACATAAAAAAAAAGATGTACAGATAAAAAAATGGAAAAATCGAAACAAGGATTGGGCATCATTCAACAAAACTTCTCAAGTTTGTGGTCGATAAAATTAAAAAAAAATGCAGTAGCTGATTAGAACCTACAAAAATATATTTTTGGACATCATAATCTCAACAGAAACCTGTTACACCAAATCATGATTTTCAGAGAGGTTGGTCCAGAAACTGGATAATATTAATCACAAAATTATTGTCTTAATACAATTACATAAATAAAATACACTGAAAAATGCTGCAACCTTCTTTGCTCCAATAATAGCACTGGGTCAATCTCTCTGAAAATAATTTTGTGATTGATATTATCGAGTTTCTGGATCAACCTCTCTTAAAATCATGATACGGTGTAGCAGGTTTCTGTTGAGATCATGATGTCCAGTAATATATTTTTATAGGTTCTAATCAACTACTGTATTTCTTTTTCAATTTTATTGACCACAAACTTGAGAAGTTTTGTTGAATGATGACCCATCCTTGTTCCGGCTCTACCATTTCCTTGTTTGTTGCGGCTCTACCATCACCCACACGCCACATACACTCACACACACACCCCACACACCCACCCACACACACGCCTACACACCACACACACTCACACACACACCCCACACACACCCACCCATCCACCCAAACACACACACATGTTCTATAGTGATACACACACACATACACACACACGCACACATGCACACATACCGCGCATACACACAAACCGCACACGCATACACACAAACCGCACACGCATACACACACCCTGCACATGCACACACCCCACACACATGCACACATACCGAGCACACACAATAACCGCACACGCACACGCACACAAACACACACCTACACACCACACACACACACACACACACACACACACCACACACACTCACACTCACACTCACACCCCACGCACAAACACACACACATGTTCTACAGTAACACACACACACATACACACACACGCACACATACCGCGCACACACACAAATCGCACACGCGCACAAACACACACACACACACTGCACATGCACACACACACGCACACACACACACACACACACCCCGCACATGCACACATACCACGCACACACAAAAATCGCATCACGCACACGCACACACACACACACCCACACACCACACACCATACACACACACCCACCCACCCAAACACACACACACACGCACACACACACACCGCACATGCACATAAAAAAAGAAGCATAGACAAGGAAATAAAAAAGTTGGAACAAGGAGGGGCATCATGCAACAACACTTTTCAAGTTTGTGGTCGATAAAATTGAAAAAGAAATATAGTAGCTGATTAGAACCTAAAAAAATATGTTTTTGGACCACACACATCGCACACGCACACGCACACAAACACACACACACACACACCGCACACACACACTCTCTCTCTCACACACACACACATACACCACACACACATATAAAGAAAAAGACGTACAGACAAGGAAATGGAAAAGTCGGATCAAGGAGTGGGCATCATTCAACAAAACTTTTCAAGTTTGTGGTCGATAAAATTGAAAAAGAAATACAGTAGTTGATTAGAACCTATAAAAATATATTTTTGGACATCATGATCACACACACATCGCACACGCACACACACTCACCGCACATGCACACCCCCCCACACACCCACCCACCCACCACACACATACACTCTCTCTCTCACACACACACACCACACACGCACACACCCCACACACACACCACACACACACACTGCACACGCCCATAAAAAAAAGATGTACAGACAAAAAAATGGAAAAGTCGGAACAAGGAAGGGGCATCATTCAACAAAACTTCTCAAGTTTGTGGTCGATGAAATTAAAAAAAAATTGCAGTAGCTGATTAGAACCTACAAAAATATATTTTTGGACATCATGATCTCAATAGAAACCTGCTACACCAGATCATAATTTTCAGAGAAGCTGATCCAGAAACTGGATAATATTAATCACAAAATTATTGGCTTAATACAATTATATAAATAAAATACACTGAAAAATACTGCAACCTTGTTTGCTCCAATAATAGCATTGGTCAATCTCTCTGAAAATAATTTTGTGATTGATATTATCGAGTTTCTAGATCAACCTCTCTAAAAATCATAATATGGTGTAGCAGGTTTCTGTTGAGATCATGATGTCCAGAAATATATTTTTATAAGTTCTAATCAGCTACTGCATTTCTTTTTCAATTTTATCGACCACAAACTTGAGAAGTTTTGTTGAATGATGCCCCGTCCTTGTTCCGGCTCTACCATTTCCTTGTTTGTGCGTCTTTTTTTTTTATGTGTGTGTGTAGTGTGGGTGTGTGTGTGTATGTGCATGTGCGTGTGTTGTGTGTGTGTGTGTACAGGTGTGTGCGTGTGAGGTGTGTGTGTTTGTGTGCGTGTGAGGTGTGTGTGTGTGTGTTTGTGTGCGTGTGAGGTGTGTGTGTGTGTGTGCACGCCCGGTATGTGTGCGTGTGTGCATGTGCGGTGTGTGTGTGTGTGTGTGTATGTGTCACTGTAGAACATGTTTTACTTTTATTTTGAACATAGAAGAAGTGAGGTGTTACTTTTATCTTCTGCGCCAACGAATGTCATCTACGTCTTGTTACATTTGCCATTCTCCTTCAATTTCTAAGTCTTAATTTCTATCTACACAATGCTTTTTCTTGTGCAGGATGTCACCATAGTTTCGCAATATTTTTTACTCATTTCGGGCATTGTGTGTATTTGTGGTCTATTTATGTCTTTTGTAATATTTTTGTGTGCTTGCATAATTGTGTATTCTCATTTTTGTTTACCTGATATGAATAAGTATTTATTGAAATGAAGAGCAATAACAGGACAGGAGAGAGTGCATTGTCCCTCTTCTTTTTTTTTCTTTCAATATATCTCGTTAGCAAGAGTAACCTTGTATTGATTTACTTTACTAGAGCGGATATAGTAAGAGAAAATGAGTATTGATAAAATAAAATCTGATAAATAGTTTGGGTGGTTATGATCTGCTAACCAATTCTTGAATTGGTTGACAACGACCACTACAAAATGCTGTAGTTCCGAACCCTGACTTTGGTGCCTTTTGCCATTTTGATTTCCTTCCTGCTAATAGCGGGTCTTTGTAATTTTCACCCTTGAATCACATGGTAGTTTATGTAACATCACCTTGATTTTTGGGTACTCGCATGAAAGAGGGAGAATGATCCTTTTGCTCAGAAACAATTAATTAATTATATATGTTGTAGCTGATGCTTGGCTCATGCTTGTGATTACATGTGGCTTACTGTTTATCAGGTAAAGAACTAATCATTCACCTGCCCAAGTTTCTGTTATTTTTCTGCCTTCAGGTCTTATGGGCAGTTTCATACATATTTGAGTGGTAACAGTTTCCTAGTAATATGGTTTTGGTATTGCAGAAACTAGGATATTAGGCCTATAAGTTGTTGAATCTGTGGTGTTGCTTGATAAATGGCACAACTGTTCTTGTGGTTCTTCTTTGAAAAGTGAATGATTCCTTTACTGCAAGGAGACACTAACTTTAACTTTTTGGAAGAGATGTAAGTTTAATGAAGTAATCAAAATCGATGCTTTGGGGGAAGCCTGCCTGTGGGCATCAAGAAGAGCTTAACTATTGCTGCTCTTTTGAACCTAGTGTCATTATTGGAGAAAAGAAGGTTGCAGTATTTCCTAGTGTGTTTTATTTATATAATTGTATTAGGGCAATGATTTTGTGTTTAATATTATCCAGTTTTTGGATCAACCTCTTTGAAAATTATGATCTGGTGTAGCAGGTTTCTGTTGAGATCATGATGTCCAGGAATATATTTTTATAGGTTCTAATCAGCTACTGCATTTCTTTTTCAATTTTATCGACCACAAACTTGAGAAGTTTTGTTGAATGATGCCCCCTCCTTGTTCCGACTTCACCATTTCCTTGTCTGTGCGTCTTTTTTCTTGTGTGCGTGTGTGTGCGTGCAATGTGTGTGTATGTGTGGGTGGGTGTGGGTGTGGGTGGGTGTGGGGTGTGTGGTGAGAGTGTGTGTGTGTGTGCGCGCATGTGCGGGGTGTGTGTGAGAGTGTGTGTGTGCGCGCGCGCGTGTGCGGTGTGGGTCTGTGTGTGTGCGGGGTATGTGTTCATGTGTGTGTGTGTGTCAATGTAAAACATGTTTTACTTTAATTTTGAACATAGAAGAAGTGAGGTGTTGTTTTTATCTTCTGCGCCAACGAATGCCATCTGCATCTTGTTACATTTGTCATTCTCCTTCAATTTCTAAGTTTTCATTTCTATCTACACAACTCTTTTTCTCGTGCAGGATGTCACCTTAGTTTCGCAATATTTTATGCTCATTACGGGTATTGTGTGTCTTTGTGGTCTATTTATGTCCTTTGTAATATTTTTGTGTGCTTGCATAGATGTTATTCTCATTTTGTTTTACCTGATATGAATGAGTATTTATCGAAATGAAGAGTAATAATAGGACAGGAGAGAGTGCATTGTCCCTCTTCTTTTTTTCTTTCAATACATCTCGTTAGCAAGAGTGATCTTGGATTGATTTACTTACTAGAGGGGATATAGTGAGAGAAAATGAGTGGAGGATTGATAAAATCTGATAAATGGCTTGTGTGGTTATGATCTGCTAACCAATTCTTGAATTGGTTGCCAACGACCACTACAAAATGCTGTAGTTTTGAACCCTGACTTTGGTGCCTTTAGCCATTTTGATTTCCTTCCTGCTAATAGCAGTCTCTGTAATTTTCACCCTTGAATCACATGGTAGTTTATTTAGCATCACCTTGATTTTTGGGTACTCGCATGAAGAAGGGGAATGGTCCTTTTGCTCAGGAACAATTAATCAGTTATACATACTGTAGTCGATGCTTGACTCATGCTTGTGCTTACATGTGGCTTACTGTTTATCAAGTAAAGAACTAATCATTCACCTGCCCAAGTTTATGTTATTTTTCTGTTTTCAGGTAGTTATGGGCAATTTCATACATATTTGTGTTGTAACAGTTTCCTAGTAATGTGGTTTTGGTATTGCAGAAACCAAGATATTAGGCCTATAAGTTGTTGAATATGTGGTGTTGCTTGATAAATGGCATAGCTGTTCTTGTGGCTCTTCTTTGGAAAGTGAATGATTCCTTTACTGGAAGGAGACACTAGCTTTAACTTTTTTGAAGAGAGGTAAGTCTCATTAAGTGATCAAAATCCATTACAAGTTTTTATGCTAACTTTGTTAAAGGTTGAGGCGTCTTGTGTGATTTATATTTCTTGTCGTTTGGGCTTTTGCTGAAATGCCTTAGTAAATACATTTTCTTGTATGTGCATCTTTTTTGTGTGTGTGTGTGGTGTGTGTGCGCGCCCCTTAGAATTAACAATTAATACTTAAGATTGCTGACTTTTCATAAAATGATACTAGTCTGCAAATGACACATATTTAGAGTTTTAGATTTCTAAAATTTTGCATAAAAAATGATAACCTTAATTACATATTTCATAATTTATCATAATGAACACGGTACTAGAAAGGCTGATTGATTAGAGCCAAAATGTGTTTGTGTTTGTGTTTTGTGGCAGGGAGACGTGTCGGTGACAATATCCTTTTGGCCCAGGAGTGACGCACGACTACAAGTGGAACAATCTACCACTCTGAAGGTGGACCTTCGAAAGATCTATCACACGGTTGAATCGAATTTCTTGAAAGTTGCAATGCACTCAGCTTAATTATGCATCGAATTCAACTACTTACTGGGACCTATCTACAAAAAAAAATAAGTATCAAAGAATGAGCCACCTACTGCATACATATATATATATATATATATATACAATAAAACAAATTTCATGCAATGACACCAAACAACGAATGTCTATTATGCAAGCACCATGTCAATTCATGAGATAACTACTACCAACAACTATAGATCAATCCACATCATAATACATTGCAAGTTTTTTTTTTTTTTTTTTTCTTTGAGAATCCTAAGTTATTGTTTATTTTCATAGGATTCTTCTTACTCAAATTGTAATGCATAATTCAATAATCTTGTCGGCTATCATCATCTCAACCACAATATATTTTTTTTTATCATATCATACAACACACAACTAGTATGATATCTTATCATCAATTATATCACACAGTACACAACTTATATGATATCACGTCACCAATCATATCACACAATGCACAATTTGAATAAATGATATGTTAGTTTCAATGGTTCAAATCTGTTGAAGGCCACTTACTGTGCTATGTTGGCTTCTACGGTTTATCATATTCGGCAAGAGAGGAATAGCCTTCAATACAAGCTTCTCTCCAATCTTCTATTATATATAAAATCTGGCAAATTGCTTGGAATTTGCGTTTTATTTCATTGTATAGCTTCTCGTATTGTACGCGATCTTATGTTTAATGAAATTTACCTTTTAAAAAAATAAATAGAACACATATATACTTTTCTATTAATAATTGAAAAGGTCGTATTTATAATACTTATCCTCATACATTCCTATTTTTTCAGAATGGAAATCCGAAAGAGATGGATCTAGAAGAAAGCAGAAAACAAGTCGGCTGATAAAATCAAACAAATACAAAAATTCTAAAATCGAGATATCCCATGGATAATTGGACAATTTACTTAGTAGCCTGGGGGCTTGTAGGCAATGAAACTGGTGCATTGCACTTGACGGGCGTTGTCGAATCCGATGATTCTAATGAAGCCGTTTGGGTGAGCCTTGATGGCCTCGTCCAACTCGAGCAACACTTGAACCGCGTCAGTGCACCCAAACATGGGCAGCTTCCACATGGTCCAGTAGCGTCCATCATAGTACCCTGGTGATCTGTGGTTTTCACGATATACGAATCCGTGCTGTGCCACACAAAATAAAAAAAATAATTAAATTAAAAAAACTAGGAGTCTATAAATTGACATGGAATGAAAAATAAAATTAAGTAGATTACGGACCTCCAACTCGAATTCCAAACAAGGAATGAGTTTGAGGCGGAGAAGGTATTCAACTTCCTTGAGGAGTTGCTCCCTGGTCAGATCGGGAAGGTATGACAATGTCTCGAACTTCTTCTTTCCTTGGGTCGGCCACACCTGCCAAAATTAGAATTATTATCATTTCATACCTATATGTTTATGATTTTCTTTTCCTAATTAATTGTATCATAATAATTTGATTTTAGAGAAATTTGCTTTTACCCCACTTCTCTTTTTCAAAAAATTAAATAGTTACACCAATCATACTGTATGTGTATAATACTTACCATATAATCATTTCAGATCCGATCCACCAAACCTAATTTAAATAAGAGAATTTCTTCTCTTTTTCACCCACTACTTCATTATTATACAAGTCTAGTTCATAAAAAATTAAATAATATTTTCAGTTGCTACAAAAAAATAAATTTTTTAATAAATACAATTTAAATCAATATTTTTTAATAATTTTAGCTATAATCAGAACACTATTATCATGATCACAATGTTCTTTAGGTTGTGGTCGGTAATTATTTATTATAAAGTTTCACTTTTAAACGACAAAATATTATACTTGTTACTGTAATTTGATAATTTAAAATAATCAAGTAGCAAAAAAATGAACGTACCTTCATGCAGGAGACTCTGCCACCGTTGGTGGAAAGGGTGGTGATGTCAGCGTTCTTGGTGTTGGAGGGAAAAGCGGCGGCCGACTTAAGGCCGGTGAAGGGGGCCACCATGGCGGGCTGAGCCGGAGTGCAGCGGCCGACGGTGGGGGTGGTGATGGAGATCATTGAGGAAGCAGCCATTTCACCCTTTGTTTTTTGGCTAACTAGTTCATTCACACACACAGACAAAACTGTGGAACAACCCTTTCCTATATAGTGCTATATGGGTCCCTCTTGCTCTAATTGGCTCGTGCAGATTATCATCCAACGCTCCTAATTCAATCTTGTACAATTTTAGTTGGAATGGTCCGTTGGATTTGAGTTGCCAGTGGTTTTCAATGGATCGGCGCCTTATCACTTTGCACCCTTCAAGACCGACACGTGGTTCTAACCTTATCTGATATGGCAACGACCACTTCGAGGCCCACCCTGCCAAAAAGAATCACAGCCGTTCATCGGGACATCACCCGTTTCCCAGCTACAGATATTCTCATAGATTTTCTTTTTTCCTTTTTTTTTTTTGGTTATTTCGAAAAAACATAGTAGAATAGATTAAAATTTTCGATAAGTACAAAAATAGCCCAGCATGAAAACTTAAATTTATAGCATGGTCAGTCAATATGACTATGTTTTATCTCGTTTGCCAAAAGAACAATTAGTAATTGTTGTAAAATTATGATTAATTATAATTTTTTTTTAATACTGGGTTAATTTTGAGTATTCATAGGTACGATTCCCGAGCTTGAATCTTATATATGGGCGCATTTTCTACTTTTATAATAATGTGTGTTGTGTATTTATTGTTTATTTGTTATGTTTTAATTTATGTTTTTAAATCTAATGATATGTGTAATAGTTTTGAATGTAGCGGAGGATAGATATAAATGATATTTTTATTTAGGAAAAAGGGAAAAAACATTTTTTGTTCACTTGGTATACTCTTTTTAGATTCTTTTGTTGATGTACAATGTAGCAGTGCCACATATGATTATGGATAGTGATTACAGTACACAACTACACATACATGACAACAATCAAGATTTTACTAATATTTTCTATTATCTATCTATATAACTAGTTTCTTGTATTAATTAATAATTCTGATATCATAAAACTTTCAAATCATAATATTTTTAAATATTATTTGTTATTGTTATAAGAATGCTTTTAATTTGAAAAATCAAATAAATTGTATGATGTTGGGGTGATCATATGAAGGTCGTAAATAATATTTTATGGTTCAAAACGCCATTTAATTCATGATCAAAGTTTTAACTTCCCTCCCACCTCCCCCCTCTCTCTCTCATAGAAAAATATAGTTCAATCTACTACTATCGTTTGTAGGGATCTTACAAATCACTTACTTGTAAGGATACTTGTAAATCACTCTCCATCGCAATTCTCACACCAATAGACAGAATTGAACTGACTTATAAAAATACTTATAAATCATCCATCATTCATCAATACAACTCTTGCGATCGAACCAACAATCGTAAGTTCTCGTTCTCTTATCGATTGAATCGACAAGTATTCACACTCTAATTCATCATTAGAGCATTAGTGATAAGTAGGGAAATAGTGGTTGCTTTTCCAAGAATTTTTCCTTTTTCTTTTTTACCCAAAACCAAAAGATATTTTTAGTTTAAGTGATCAAAATTTATCAAGTTATTAACGTCTTGGGACTTATCTGATCATGACGCTTTGCAGCCTACCCCACTAATTGATTGTTCAACACTACACCATCCACAAAAGGACTCAACCAATACAATAATTTGTTCAAACAAAGAATTTGAATTATATACATAGACTTTCATGTGATGACTGGCTGAAATCATTTTTGTATGCTTTCCAATTTCCTTTTCTTTGGATCTATCCAATCTCTTGAAATACCACATTCGCTACATTTAAATGGATGAATTTATAATTTATGATACTTATTTGATTACTTTTATATAATAATAAAGTTCAGATTCATAGTCTTATGTTATACCTAAGCTCAAATCCAAACCTATTAGAAAATATAAACTGAATTTGGGTTGGGAACTTGGGATAATACCTATTTCATCCCCCAATTAGATTGCATTATTATCCATCAATCTATCTAAATCCAAGTGAAAAAATTTTATAATTTTATAATTTTTGCATCAATTTAAAATATCTTCAGCCTTTTAAATTATCTCGTGTTGAGTAAATATGTCAAAATTATCAAACAAATACTGGGAGCAAAAAAAAAAGGAAGTGGATTTGTGGTGGACCCTAATCCAAAAAATGGAGTGTGAAACAGTAGGCATAGATCCAAAGACTGATCGCATGAGGAAAGTGAAGGACATTACAAACAAAATTGTGTTGCAACACAATGTTTGAGAGCTACATTATCTCCGGGTATTTCTGCCACAAGAACTGTGAGGGACCCAGAATTATTTGCTACGTTTCCTCCACACTCGTTACTACTAAACCAATTCTGAGATTGACATCCCAACCAGAACCAGCCCAATAATTTGGGATGCTTATGGGTCCGGATTTCAAATTCCTCCAAATTCGGGCAAATCTTGAAGCTTTTAAATGGGTCCCCCAACAGGTTTGGGTTTTATTGTTTTGAACTCTGATCTGTCTTGGATTTGTCTCGACTATTTTTTTATATATATAATACACAAACTTGATAATTTATCAAATAAAATATCAATATAAATAGTTTATGAACATTTTAATGTTTATATAAATAACACATAAAATCTAAAATTTTTAAATATTTCAATTCCAAAAATATGCACTTAAAATTATACAAAATATATATATATTTAACTTTCAATAATATTATTATTTTATATTTAGAAAGTTATGGTAGTAGTACTTTTTTTTAAAAACTATAATTTTTTAATACTTTAAGAATATATTAACAAGGTCTATCAGATCTATCGAGTCCAACCCAGTGGATCCAAGTCCTAAATTTTTTTGGCGGGACAAATCCTGAATTTTGGCAAACTCGTATCATTACCAATATACCATCCCTGTCAATAACGAGGGGAGGCTCTAGCCTAAACTACTTTAAGCCGGCGTCAGGAGGTGTATCCTCAAGCCTCAGCATATAGAAGTGGAACAAACAAAGAAGAGGTGGAACTTGGCCGAGCTGCTTGGTATACTATCTATTGTTTCAAAAAATTGATTGAACTTGGTTTCGTACCCAACCACCTCTTTTATCTAGACCATCTATTACATCTTGAAGAGATTAGCGAGGCCCGGATGAGGTGGTGTTCAACTTTATAAACACCAACAGAAGAGCTGAAATGTTTGATCCTAATGAATGGAAGGGTTATCCGGAGGTTTTTTGTGCTGAGCATAAAGAACACGTTCGACTATGTATTGCTAAATGGTTAAATGAAAATTTCATGTATATGATACTTGTTCACTTGCTCGTCAGTGTCAAACCTATAAAATTCAAATTAGTATTCAAAGTGGAATATCTTTAAAATGGGCACCCGATTGATTGCATACTGAGGTAACATCCAGAAAGAATCAAGGAAACATCAAAGCAGTAAGATAAATAACTAGTTAGAAAAATCAGCAGCCAGAATGCCAGATAGATCTTTCCAGCATGGACTGCTGTTTCAAATGGTCTCCATCAAAACCTAGAGATGTACACATTTCACCATTCTCATAAACAATATCTATTTTCTAACCATAAAGAAAGGGGTGTCTGTTTCCTGTCTTTATATCATCAACTAACACTAAATACAAACGGAGAGTAAAATGAGTTAGCAAGAGGACGCTGCTTCTCATGGATGATCTGCTCAAATATAACTCTTCAAGTGCAAAACAGCAGTTCGATGGCCCGTTCTGGTACGTGAAGCCCATAGCCTATATGAAGAGATGTAACATAAACAGCACTTTCAGTCGTCAGTTTCTTGTTCAAGAACCGGAAGAATGGCCAAGGCCGACGAACCGAGGTGCATGCCTCTAACAATACCACCGTAACTGATTTTAATTTTATGGCACAGGAGCAATATGGAATCCCAAAGTGCTGTTCTTCCCTGCAAATGAAAGTGAGATGGCCTATTATAGTCTCCCAAACACATACTATCTATATAAATAGTTCTACAGCCAGTAGGATCAATTGGTTTAAGAGAAGGCACTTGCAGGAAAAGGAGGAGAAGACCCAACTCTTGCAATCCCTCGAATATGCTTAAAAGACCATGCTAGCATAAGGAATACTATCTCTTTGTTTGGTTTCATTATTTGTCAGTTTCCAAAACGGGGTCAAAATGATTTCAAGAATAGCGAATTAGAGGTTTTAACTGGTTTAAACCAATCCAAAATTTCCCTATAAGTACCAAAATTATTCTATCCCCTTTTCCTATATTATTTAGATATAAAAATACCAAACACCCACTATTAAAACATGATCAGAAATCTACAGTAACTTGTCTTATCAAACACATTTTCATACATTTTAAACTTCTTTCAACCGCTATCAAGACATGATATGACATCTACGGTGACTTTTTATGCCCTTTAAAACAATACCAAATATATATTCATCCATTTACAACAATTTTAAACCTCTCAAAATACAATACCAAACACTTATCACACTCTCCAATACAAACTTCATACTTTCCAAAACCCAGACTCAGTTTTACAAACCTTCCAAACCCTACCTAAAGACAACTCCAAACAAAGTGTATTGGGACATCATAAAACTTTGGCTAGTCCAAGTTTTAGGATTACTACACATAGTGATACATTGTATTCACTGAATCTTTGTTCTTGACCATTTTATGATTTCCACAGTTCAAATCAAAGAAGTCGCCCAGCAAATATGTTGAGTGCTAGTTAAGATGTCATCTTCACTCTTGACTCATACTTGTCATCATTAATTACCTAATCTCCATTCATAGTGAATACATCGCATTCACTGAATTTTTGTTCTTTGACCATTTTATGATTTCAACAATTCAATCAAAGAAATTGCCGAGCAATATGTTGAATGCCAGTTTCAGATTCATTTTCACTCTTGACTCATACTTATCATCATTAATTACCTAATCTTCATTGTTCATTACACTCATCTTGACTATCATTCATACAGGTAACTAGAATAAGAGATCCATTAGTGGCATGCTATAATAAGAGATCTGCGAATTACAATCACATTATAAAGACAACATATTATCTCAAATGCAGCACAGGATGAAGATGGGTCTAGTAGGTTTTTTTCCTATTTTATTCGTGTTTCCATTTTTATTGTTTTCCTTCTTGTCTGGTGTAATGTAAATTGGCAGCATACTAAGCATCATTTAGAAAGCATATATGTCAATGCTCTCAAACTCTCAAGTTCTCAACCACTGGTTTTGGGGATAACAATGTAAAACTACTTTAAAAGACTCCTACAAATAAACTCTTGGTGAGAATACTGTGTCAGTCCAAATACGATATCCATATTGGGCAGGCTCACCTAGCAAATAGAAAGAAGAGAAAGAAAACGGATTGTGCATGCTGTTCGTACTTCTTGATCAATTTAATATCATAAACTGGTCAGCAGTTGCCTTAAGCCAGTTAGATAGACCAAGGGGATCACATGATGCATGCATTCATAGATTTCTTTAAGTAGTCAAGTATTGCTTTTAGTTATCATGTGGGAAACAAAGTCAAAAGACTAGCATGATGCACTGATTTAATTTACCTGGAGAGAGAAGTGAGGCTTTTTGTCCCAGTATAAGGCAAATACAGGGGGACTTTGCTTCCCAACTGCTAAAATACAAGCCCCCGGATGTAGCACAGAGGGTATACCAGAAATAACAGCTATATACTTCTCAGGAAACCTTTCTTTAGGAGGCAGAACACCCAAAAACAAAGGATTCTTGCTTGCCTGTGCCCCAGCATAAGTTGTAGGATCAACATGCAACATCCACTTTGGGTATTCCAGGAAAGCACAGAACAGATAAAGAAGCAAGTGAGAATCATTGGGAAGCTCAAGACTCCATTTCTTATTTACTTTGTCATATGCCTCGCCATTTGCCAAATACTCATAGTTCTTCAAACACGTTCCTTCAGCAAGCTCTATAGAACTTTTGACAGGTTAATGGAAATTCACAAGATGAAAACCACATAAGAGAGAAGAAGATGAATTCTGCCAGGCATCGGTTTTACTTTAACATTAGGTAATTAGGAATACACTTACTGCGAATTCTTTGTACGGTATAATCTGCTCGTACACTACTTTGTGGAAGTAAACCTTTAGCCCACTCTCCTTTCATCAAAGCATGGAGCCTCTGATGTTCTGTAATGACATCAATGGCCTCTTGTAAAAGAGGAACCGAGGCAGCTTGCTGAGGGGATTGCTGGAAATTGCTAGTTGGCAACTTTGCTGAAAATGGAAAAGATAATAAATTTGAAGAAAGTATTTAAATCAAAATTTTATCTTACGAGTTATGAAATGTATACGAGAACTATAAATCCATGAACAATTTACACATACAAACATCGAGAGCTTGAACAAGACTAGCACGTAGCTGATGAAGAAGTCCATCTTCGTCAATTGCAAATGCTGGCTTCCATTCATTATTCCTCTCGATTGGAGATGCATTAGCAATAGTAGGTGTACTAGGGGTGTCACTTCCAACTTGACTTATGGTAATTGGGATATTGAGTTTAGCAGCTGCTTCAATAACCTGAAAGTATGAGAGATTATATGCAATCAAGAAGGAAATGCATTGAAAGTAAGAAGCTAGACTTCTAATAGCATAAAATATTAAGGATCAACATCCAATCTACTTCCACTCAAAGTTATATGGCTCTCTAGATCATGTAAAGCTGAAAAAAATCATGACCTGAAGTAAATCTAAAACATTATGCACCAAATGGATTCTACTTTAGGAAGCTACATTAACAGAGAACAATGGTATTGCATGGCACAGTGTTGAAGAACCAAGAAACATACTAAAAGACTTCACTGTTATATGGCATGAATCCTTCAAATCTTAGTCTGGAACTCTATGGAGACTAACCCAAAAACATAGAAAAAACATGTTGACAAGCTTGAGTTTATGGGAGAATGAAAAGAGAACAAAAGTCCTACCACTATCTCAGCTATTTCTGCAAACAATGAATGAATTTTGAAAGTTATAAAGAGTGAAAATTCCAAAGCTTCCAGAGGATCCATAAGGTAAGGGTTTAGAGAATAAAATACAAATCCTGCTTGTGAATAAATACATTTTCTACGGCAACCTTTCAGGTTCAGAATTTCATATATGTCTTATTCGCAAAGACCAACACCTGTGATTTGCTATCATCTCCAGAACAGAAACATGGATTATGCAATGGGAACATGACTATATAACTCTGTTCTCTGTTATGATATAATTTATTGCTTCCATGAAAACTCACTATGATAAATACACTGACATTCCTACCAGGTTTTTATCTTGGGCCTTAATATATTTAGAGTTATAAATTTACCGTTCACTGTTTCTATGCAAAATCACCATTACAATAGTGTCCTTATTTTTCCATTATTCGCAGGTTTAAGTTGATACATCAGAGATATATGCAAACTCCTAATTAGAGTTGTGCCAAAGTTATGCCAAAACTTTAAGTCAGCTCCAGTAAGAAGCATAGTTGAAAACATAACTCTTACCTTCAAGTGGCTAGTCTCAATCTTATTAAGGAGAGGATTAAGTACAACAGCAGAAAACCACTGCCTGAGACAGTCGCGCTGTTGCTCAATATGTGGGTAAATGCCCAACCTTTCAAAAGCTTCAATTGACTCTTCCATGGACATCGGAGGAGGAAGATCTCCCTCCCCTTTCTTCGGAGGAGTGGTAAACTTTTGGGAACCAGGGGACATCCTAACAGGCCTCAGAGGTGTGCTTCTTGTCGTTCCAGAAGTATTAACTGAACTGGAGATAGTGTTTGGACTGGTCATGCCAAATCCACTTATGCTGGGGGGTGGAGTTGCCAATTTACTTGCTGTTTCAGATATTTTCTCGTCTACATCAGCCAAAAATTTTTCGAGATCTGCCTCTGTTACTATCTCTTTATGAAAACCAGGACGCTTATTTGACCATGGGGTGGCAATAAACTGATCGGCACCTGGTGATGTCTGCAGCGACGGTGACTGGACTGGTGAACGCATAGAGGCTGTGGGGACAAGATACATAGAGGGAGAAGCTGGTGATTTTGATGGTGTAGTAAAGCTATGCATCTTGCTGCCGCTAGTGGTGCTTGATTTCCCACCGCTCGTTCTAGACAAGTGATTTGAGTCTGTTAGTGACTGGTGTAGGGGGACAAGGACATTTGATGGAGAAGGTGTGCTAATTCTAGATTTAGGAGGTTTCTTTGAAGACTCTTCAGAACCCACTTCAGGTTTGGACTTTAACCCTATAAGGCCCAGTTGTCTGTTGGTAAGGCGTGTTACTTCCTTTGTGCCGTTGGAAGGAGAGACAACTACGACCTCCGCAACATTTATTGTTCTCCACCTTGAGAGGGCTTTGACAAAAGCAACCAAAGCTCCAAACAAAATGAAACTTGCTGTGGTTTGCATCACCTTGAAACATATACCTGACATGTCGACAATATGTCATAATTCACAAGAATACTATCAAATAGTTGCCTCTAAAGCACCTAGAATGGAGATTGAAACATCACTTACGAGAAACATCCTTAGAGACAAATCTGAGTCCAAAATCAG
>NC_026153.1:5344646-5374104 GCF_000512975.1 Sesamum indicum
CACATATATCTTTGTATATATGTCTGCGCATGCCCACGCCTCTCCCCCTTTCCCTCCGGCCCTCCCCTCTCCCCCCACCACCCCTCCCACTCTCTCTCTTACACACACACACGTATATAACAAGCACCAGGATTATAATTAGGACTAAAAATTGCCCAGCTTAAAACTTGGCTTGCACGGAAGTTTGAGGTTTGTTAATTAGCAAGCCAAAAATGGATACACTATAGTACTCCTAAAACTGATCAAGCTGGAGACAGGCAAGATATAGTAACTTCCATCCCTATATCATCTTCTCCCAACCACTGGTAAACTCACTTGCCTCCCTCATATGCCAACATTCTCAAGCAAGGAGAGCAGGAACACAGATGAATAAATAAAGTCAGTCATTTCACGGCCAAACTTTAACTTTAGACAGCCACTTCATTGCTAGAGACAAACATCAATATGAAGGAATAGGAAATAATTGAAAACCTACTCCCAGTATCAAAAATGCAATAGCTAGAAACGCACAACTAGAACAAATTGAAGGAATAGGAGCTGACTCAAAACCTATCTTTTATTAATCAATATGCAGCAGTTACAAACACAAACACAGGCCAAAAGACGTTGCGCGGCTATAAACCAACATACAAAGGCAATGTACCTATACAGAGAGAAAATGAGAGCAAGGACAGAAGCAGAGGAGACGGAGAGGAAGAACAGGAAAGTGGAGGCGCTGGGGCGGAGGCTGTTGGAGGTGAGGGCGGCAGAGAGGGCTGGGTTCTGGTAAACCGCGAACTTCGACGGCTTCGACGCACTCTCCGTCTGCTGCTGCTGCTGTTGCTGTCCTCCACCTCGATCCATTACTGGTTTTCCGTGGAGTTGGTTAATTGGTGACACAGTGCCTTTTAGGGTTTTAAATTTGAATATTTGCCATTGACGGGGTTTTGGAGTTCGTGCAGATGCTCGAATAAGTTTTAGCTTATAAATGCGCTTCCAAGTTATTAAATACAGAAGCTTTTCAGAATGTCGTAAAAGTATTAGGGTAAATTACAAATCATATAATTATAAATATTTTTTTAGTTGTTTAAAAATTATTAATATTTTTTATATTTAATAAATTAATTGTATAATTCTTGAATTGAGATGTAAAATTATCAAATTTATCATTGTTATATTTTAAAAAAAAAAAAAACTGATGAGATAAATGAAAAATTTTACAAAATTATAAAAAAATTATCTACTTAGTCGGTAAAATAATTTTAAAAAATAAATAAAATTATAATTCATAATCCATAAAATTATTGGTTATTAGTTCATTATAAGAATCAGATGAGAACCAAACATATCGGATTAAGCTAGTTGTTGGATAGTCATTAAAAATCAAGGATTGATAATTTTACAGACGACAATGGAGAATTTGTAATTATCATCAATAAAATACTTACAATAGTGGGTACTATAATAGTAAAAATATATGTAATTATCATTAATATAAAAGACAAAGTTTGATAAATAATTAGGGGAAGTAAAGCAAAGAAAATGTTAAATTGAGGGATAATTATACTGTTCTCTCCTGAAATTTGATATAATTATTTACTATGGAACCTACTTGGTACAATTATACATAGACGTCTCATAATTTAAAAAATTACATCTAATATTCCTGACGTTTGTTTTCTTCCGAAGAGTAGATTTCTGCCTGAGTCACACTAGCTATAGTTCCCAAGAAATATTGGAGGGTCATCACAGACATCCTCACAGCCTAACCACAGTACTGTTTCCCAGAGATTGTCTTTTAGCACCATAAGGGACATTTCATCTCAAGTAACAACCTAGGACTAAAAGCAAAAAATGCAGAACTCCAACAGAAACCAACTCAAGAACACCATAATTAATAGTACTACCAGTACTCTGACATTATTTTAAAACATAACAAGTTCACATGATTCTCCAATATTACAGTCTTGAGCAACGAGTGCGGTAATGTAGATAGCAACCAGAACACAACAAACACATAGCAAAACTTTATTTAGTAGCACATGAACGGTACAGTACAGCCGGCATGACAATCGAAAAACCTGAAGCTTCACATCCTGATCACGGTTGGAGAAGAGTCAGGCTGCCCAACAGAAGACGACTTCGATACATCAGGTGCCGGTGGTGCTTCTTCCAAACAGCTTTTAGTGTCATCACTGTTTATTCCGATGGTCAGCTTCTCCACTTCTTCTTGCGTGTATATGTGAATCTTAGTGACCACTTCAACAAACTCGCTGCAATTCAAGAAAAGCCATTTAAATTGCTAATCGAACTCGCATGTGTTTTCACATAATACTCAAATGGTGTTTTCAGTCATGAAGGCAAATGACCTGTTTTCAAAGTCACTGCAGTGAAGTATGAGACAAGACAACTACTTTTATTAGGAAAGAGTCATTCTCATTTCATTACATCATCCTAAGCAGCACTTTTGGAGTTCATAATTTCAAGGGATAATTACAGGCACCCTTTGAGATTTGGATGTATTACAAAAGGAAACCGTCAAATCTTAAAAGCGATACTATAGCTGTAATAGTTATACACCCATTATAGTTATGTTTTACATTACAAATCCTCCATTGCCATCCGGTCGTCAAGAGGGAATCTGTAATATAAAACATGACCGCAGAGGTGTAGTGTAATTTTTTAGACCAAGAGGCTTTCTTGTAATGTCCAAACCTTATCGAGTACCAATGTGATTGCCTCTAATTCCAAAGAAAAGGAAAAGCACGGGTCAAAAGAATGAGCATGCTATGTGAGGGACTTACTGCCACGGGTCGTCTCCAACTACCATCATGTCATTCTCACTGTCAGTATATAATATGCGCCACCCATTGTTTGGATCACGCAAAAGGCCTTCCATGCTAAACAACCTTTCCAGTTCGACTAGCAGGTCATCATAACCATGCAGTCTCGAGAGATCAATGGCTCTCCCCACCAAGCTGCCTTGTTTATGAACCTACATAGAATAATCACCCTTAAGAGTTGGAAGAATAGCATAATAATAGTTCTATGAAATGTTGAAATTCACCTTTGTACAGCTCCTCTTACTAGGACCCTGCAGACTAAGATTAGTAGGATCTTCGGTCAATGAAAACCCGAATATCTTACAGATGGGAACTTTCTCCTTTAAGTTGTCATCGTTGTTCATATTTTTAAAATGCATAGTTGAAGTTGTGGGTGCCGATGTCTTCTCCTGTGCCCTTGGTTCAATTGTGAGATGTGGCGCTCGACCTATATCGGCTGCAGCCCCACTCAGAATAGAAGTTGGGGTTAACGCATGATTTCCCATTCGGAAGTTAGAAAAGTTGGATAACACTGACGGGCCCTGTCCCACTCTATAGATGCCATTGTGTGGAATAGGCATGTTTCGAGCACCTTCCGAAGCTAGAGGATAGAAGCTTGGAGTAGGCCGTTGATGCATGTTGTGAAGATTGTAACCAAGACTGGGTTTGGACCATGCACCAAGACTCGAATCGGTTTTCCCAGCTAGAGATCGCAACGAGCAAATTTCTTGACCTTGCAAGACCTTAGGAAACCAATTGGATTCCAGAAAGCCCGTGAAAGTGGCGGAACCCTGGTTTCTCACAAACTCACCATAGTTAATCTTTTCCATCCTGTTTGGTACAGGATTAGGCGGCGGGGGTCGCGTTTCAAAATCCAGCTGGCGGTTTATCCGATCACTTCTATAGAGAGGTGGTGCTAAACCTACATTTTCTTGACCTTGCAAGACCTTAGATGATCTTACGGACTCCTCGAAGTCCAAAAGTGCAGCCCCTCCTGCTCAAAAGAGGGAGAGAAAAAAAAAAAAAGTACACACATCAGAGGCCAGCCTCCAAAATTAGAGTATAACATCTAAAGGAAAAGAACTTTGTATAATGGAAAAGATATGCACCAGCAACAGGGCTGTCATGTGGGGGAACTTGCAGATTTGACCTCAGTTTCTTCATTCTAGGTGAAGACTGGATGCTCAGAGGCGCGTAATTACCTGAGAAATCAATGTCCCATGGAGAAACTCGTTCTTGGTGGTTGCTCATGATGTCTTCATTCCAGCGGACCTATAAGATGTGTAGGAAACAATCATGTTAATCAACTTGTAAAGGGAGATTGGCAGAAGTCCATCTACAAATAAACCAAAATGTACTTCTTCTATTCTTTTTATTTAAGCTAATATGGGATATGAATGAATTTCCCCCATTCATATAAAACTAAGAACGGCATTGATATCAATATGGGAAAGAGCATCCAGGCTTGATTTCATTAATTAAACAGAGTCTCTCATACTGAAAATATATAGGTTATTTCACTGTCGCTAGGACGCTTCCGATCTATATGAACAAGTGGTATGATGGTGAGATCACACCCTTCCACTGAAATAAAATGAGAGATGTTTTTGAGGGGAAAGTAACGACATATAATTATGACGGATCGCTTAAAACAGATGCAATGGTGTACAATGAATGAAAATGATCAACTAGACGTCCTAGCATATCGCCTAAAACAGAACTGTTGCCTGATTATGAAGTTATAATCTACCATCAGGCATCGCCATTTTGAGTTCGGCCACCTATAAGGATCCATATCGCCAACTCCAGTTACCACTCCACTGAACCTGCGAGAGCACAAATATATTTTCTTCTCATCAAAATGCATCAGAGAGGCCAAATAGTGATATTAATTTGAATTAAATAGGACCTTCTTTCGGGAGAATCATCAAAGTCAAATCTCATTTTGAATCTCGTCCCAACAGGGATCTGACTGGTGGTACACTTCACATACTTTTGGTAGGGAACGATAAAGTCGGCGTGACTTGCCCTGCAACAAAATAGGTAAATCCAGCCAAATACACGACATAAATATACAACCTATTAGTAGAAAAGAATACTTGCAATGATCTCAGAACAATTAAAAGAAGTCAGCAAGAAGCATGTCTGCATTCTTGTGACCATGTCTGGGTCACATCATGTTTCTTTTTATTTTCTTCGGCCAGAACAGTATGAGGCCTTTAGAGTTTCACTTCTGATTTTTTATTTTTATTTTAAACGCATGCATTAATTGCCATGTTCTTATCTTTTTCAGTGGTCATGAAAATGAACTTTTACTCATAAAAGTGAAACACTGTAGCTCGGCAACAATATGTTGAACACCATCCACCAAAGTTTCCATCGTAGTGAAGATAAAACCATCACAGAAAAATATAAATACAATATGTCTGTTTAGGTGGGACATGAGTTGTACTAGTTGAAAGGTTACACACAGACTATAAAAGTGACAATTCAAATCATCGAACACGTGTATCGACAAAGAACAATCACTGGATCTGTTGCTGACCAATCATTGCCCAACATCATTAATTCTCCGAACCTACTTTTCCATAATCAGACACCCGCCATTTCGGCAGCTTTTTTTTCTGAGTAAATTATGATTCATATTTTGTCAGCATCGTGCAATTTTCCGTCACCTTTCAACCAATACATACTTTCCCAACCTCAATAAAGTTGATTTGTCCAAGTACATTTATAGCTTGAATAGTCACAGCTTAATGAGTCCCATGATCAATAAGTTCAACAAAATAGCACACAGCTTCTTCAATAAACTCCTAAAGATGTCGGCCACCCAAAACCATGCTTCAATTAGGAACGTTATCTTCACTTATCTTCTCCTTCCATTATAGAAGTCCTAATGATTGAGATCATTGTACTTAGAGGGTGTTTGGCTAAGCTTATTTAGAACATCTTATAAGAGGTTTAAGAACTTAAAAATGTTCAATTTTAAGTAAGTTCTAAAAGTTTGGATAACAACATATGAAAGCTTCAAAGATGTCAGGGTTTGTAGCATAATAAGCTCTTTTATTATAATAATGATCAAAAAGGCCATCATACTATGAGAATTTAGAATCATGTGAATAGATTTATTGTTTTGAGGGGAAAAAAGATCAATTACGTGAAGGTAAAGTGAAATATTAACCAAACAGGGAAGGTGTTTTTGTCTCTTGAATGTTAAAATTTAAGAGTTTAAAAGATCTTACAAAAAGAATATGTGTTGAACTTAAAGAACTCATATGATCCTAAACATTTTATTTTGGATCTTATAAGCTTTTTAGAAAAAAAATTTCCAAGCACTTTTGAAGTGCTTATTAGCTCAGCCGAACACCCTCTTAACTCGAAGGACTTCCACTTGTATCATGTAAAATGAGTTGATAGCTACAAAATCCTCCACAAAATAAAGAGAGCGTATTGTAGTACCTTGGGCTGTAGAAAACAGGAAAAGTGCTATTGCTTGATAAAGCATTTGCTACTGGAGAGAGGACATTGGGATAAGAATTTTGATTTTTAATGATTGAATCAGGTAGACCATTTCTAGGTCTAGCAGCTCTTCTGATCCCCAGCCGCAGGTCTCCAGCTTCTCCCCTGCAATATCATTAAAGTAGACTTATTACAAAAGGTTCTTTATCAGATTCACTTTGTTACTTTAGAATTAGTTCTGTCCCATTTATCTCTTTCTTACACTTGAATTAATTTTCACCAAATGACTATGTGTTGATCTTCGTAAACATTTTCTTTTGACATAGAGGAAATGTGCTTAATTTCTTAAACTTGAATTAAGAACTTACAGATCAGCAAGTTTGCATTAACCTCTACATAGATAATTGAAGCATGTGAGAGAAATAAGAAAGGTCGAAACATTTCTTGATATTCAGGAAAAAATAAGTGTAAATGAGTCAAAGTAGAAGATAAGTAAACATTTAAATATCTATCCTTTCATTTCCTTATATTACATTCGCGAACTAATTTTTCAAAAGAATTTGAGAAAGGAATTTATATTGGGACTATTAGAGTGGTAATCCAGTTTTCTCAAGTTTTTATCGCCCTTTTCACTTTAGTTCTTAAATCCAAGATTCAATGTTAATCTGTCCATGCATTCTGCTCAAATACAAAACTTTAGATGTAAATGCACCTCAAAAAGAGAACTGCATCCCCCGATACGAGATTCTTTTGGCTGACAAAGATACTCCATCCAGTAGTGAGCAAATGTCGCCTCGGCTGGCCTGCAACGTTAGAATAAAATAATCAGGTACTCAGACATGATAATCAGTGTCCAAATGAAACTATTACCTCTGTAAATGTGTCTGAATTTCCACTCCACTCCATGCAGGTCTTTGGCTATGAGTTCTTGGGAGGGCCTTTGTTCTTTATAATCCTGCAACAAAAATGAAAGTTCATGAGAAACTTGAGCAAGACGAAAAACAACTGAAGTTGGCCAGAATATTTAAGTGCAATAGGTCGAAATTCAGATGGTTCGAACCAGAGGGGGAAAGCAATCTTCGGCAGCCCTACGGGGGACGGAAAATCCGCCATGGGTGCTCGTATCGGAAGCAGTAAGAGTTTTGCAGAACATGTGGGAAGTTGACTTTGCAGGCACAACCCCGTTTCCGTCCTCATCAGCGCCTGCATTTTCACTCTCTTTGCCTTCTAATTTCAGGCCCACCAGCTGTATAAATGCTAAAACATAATCAAAAACTGAAATTCGACATGTTCGAGAACTTTCCCTAGATCACCAATGCAAAGACTTGTCAATCACTAATTCTATCAGCAAATGGAACTTGAAAAAGTAAGAACGTAAAAATGGATCATAATGAGTAGATATGCTTCTCCAACTCCAGCCCCAAAGTGGAAATCAAGAAAAGAAACGGAGTGTGCAAGACTGCAACTATAAATGCTTTTCTGCCCAACAATGAATTTCCAATTCTTTCACTAATCAAAAACAAAACTTTTTCTCCAATCACACAAACAAAATCCATAACCAAGATACCCACAATCACCAAAAGTACCTCTGACAGAGGAAGCAGACTCAGCTGAGTGTAGACTTCATCGTTTTCCTTGTTAGCCTGTTTCAAGAGATTATGCAAACTCAGGATTAAGAATGCAACAATAAGAGTAAAAACTGAGAAGAAAGAACTTATAAATCACAAGGTACTGAATATAAAGCAGAAAGTACTTACAAGTAGCTGAACATCCACAACCCTGCAAAAGATCTGGGGAGGAAGATCAAAAGTGGGCATCTCCATGGGAGGAAAAGGTGAGGCAGAAGCAGCCTGTTCCAAGTGGCCTTGAGGGAAATAGACCACCACATTCCCTTTCCTGGGCAAAGTGGTTAGAGGTCCAGCACAGGCATGCCATAGCTCCATATAAATTGATGATGATGGAGCAGGTACTGAAGAAGGGGAAGATGAGTCAAAGGCAGCATTTGAAGAACAAGATGAAGTGGAAGTGGACAAACAGCCATAAACACAACTACCACCTTCCCCCTTGTCACATTCTTCTCCATTGCCACTTGCATTATTACTGTTCTCCACCTCACAAACTGCATGATTCAGATCAATCTCCATGAATTGCCCAGAGGGTTTCCTTTTTTTCAGATTTTTTCACCAATCAATTCACTTATTTTAGCATTACACAACCACAAGGAAGAAAAGCACTAAAACAACCAAAGAAAGAGGGAAGAAAACATTGAAAATGGGGGTGGGAAGCAATCAAGAATCGTTTATGGTGTTCCACAGAGCTCCCAGCTGGTAGTTTTGACGAAAGACTTGAAATTGTGGCCTGAAATTACATAAAAGGTGGTGGCTTTAAAGCAAGAAGAGAAGAGGGATTTTCAGAAAAGAGACAAGAGGAAGAAAAGCCATGTTTTTGTAAGGACAGTAGGAGGAGAAGGAGTCCAAACAAGCTAATCTAAAAGATGAGAAGAAAAGAGAGGGTATCAAATAATAACAAGAAATTCAAAGTATGATTCCTCCCCCATTTGCAGTTATCTGAAGGGGGAGCAGCAGCAGCAGACATAGACAATTGCTTGGCAAGCACAGAAGCAAAAAGCAAAAGAAGCCAATGTGGTGGTAGTGCCCCTTTTGGACTTGAGACTGTTTTTCAATGTGTGTGTGTGTGAGAGAGAGAGAGATCTCTAAAAAAGAACTGTGTTAAGTGGAGGGGACAAGTTAAGACAGTACAGAACCCACACCCACAGCTTAACCCCACTCCTCTCTTTCTTTGCTTTGCATTAGCTTTTATGATTTTTCAGGGAACCAAAAATAATAATAATAATAATAAAAATATCTTTTCTTGATTACCTTAAATTTTCTTCTTTTTTCTTTAAGAAAAAACTATTATATTAAAACCCTCTTCCATGCATAAAAATACCTTTTACATAAACACATGAAAATATATTAAATTATGAAATTTATTATCTATATCAACATAAAAAAAATACCTAAACTCACAAACGATGGTTACTGACATCAGCCCATTAAATTTTAAATATGACAAATGTACTCTTAATTAGATAATTTTAAAAATTAAGTAATTTATTTTACAAAAGCGTCTCCACATCATATTAATAACAGTACATCAATTTCTTTGTTGTGTCGATAATACCTTACTTGATTTTTTTCTATTTTTTTTTAATACGATTTGTTGATTTATACATTTAATTTTTATTTATAATATATTTTAAAATATAAAATACTATTTATTATAATATGCATACAGAGACAGCATGTCACACGACTAATATTAATAATAAAAAGTAAAGAAATTATTTAGTATTTTTCACAGCATGTAAAAGTATTCCTACATTCATGGAGACAAAAAGAAGGATTTTTCATTGAACACAAACAAACTTGACTTAACCTTTCTGAAAAAGAAAAACAAAAAATTAAGTAAAGAATTTGTGGACAAGCCATCATAGGATGCACCACTTGCTCATATATTTTTATCTTTACCTATCTGCCCTTATTCTACTTTTCTTAGGAAAAAGGTGTCTACCATACTATCTTTAGCATAATTTAATTAATACATGCAATTTATTTGGAAATTATACTCTTAAATCTCTTGTATATGAATTAATTTAATTATTTTTGGAAATGTAACATAATATCATGTTTTTGTGATTACATTACAGCCAAAAAGATAAATTTCCTCATAAATAATGTTTCTTTAATTGGGTTTTGTAATAATAAACGAGCTCGTAATATATATCTATATGTATGCAAATTCGACTAGAGTTATTATACTCTGGAATTTGTTTGCAAAATGCATTTCGAATGCGGAATTTCATTTGGAAAGAGTAAATTACAATAAAATTTTGTATGATTATATATTTTTTAATTTAAAAAATTATAAATATTTTATTAAATTAGCGACTATGTAACAAATTATCCTTAAAACGGAATAATAGTAATTATCGCAAACCAGTCAAGATCTCACCTTGTGGATTATAGAACCTAGGAAACTATATATGTAAATAGTTCTTTTTTTTTTTAAATTATTTAAGATGGGGTGGGTGGAAATGACTTTATCATAATTAATTACGTAGATTATTAGTTATTTACAAAAACATAAAAATAATAATAACTTAAGCGTGCGTAGTAATAATTGTGACGACGATGAAAATTAAACCTAAGACCTCTTTTTCCTTAAAATTTTCAATTCGTCACTTGATCTAATCTTGATTAGGCTTATCCATTGGTCCATAATGCTCATAATTATGCATAAGTTTCATCATTTCAATGGAAAGTAATGGAGAAAAATACTAAAATAAGTTAATTAGGGTTTTTATATATATAGCAAACAGTCCCATTAAGATTGACAATGTCTGGTGCTCTAATTGTGCCATTGACAATGGAAATCGCATTTCTCTTTCTCAGGACCTACCCATCAAAATGAAATATTGGAAAATATCATTAATTTTAGACATTTTTTTTCAATTTATGTATTTTGATGAAAAATATATCATGATTTACTCATTTTTACGAATTATTTATGCAAATTATCGGAGCACGTCTGATGTAAGCACATAATTTAATTTTTATTATATTTATTTAATTTAAGGAAGAAAAGAAAAAGAAGATGAATTGCTTATTATAACTAATAAATGAATTAACTTTAATTTACAAATTGTATCAATAGAAATTTAAAATATTAATATATTATTTTATATTCCATACTTATATTAGTTTGGAAATATATATATATATAAGAAACTTTGGTGGATGTAATCTTCTAAGATGGATTGAACTTGAAATTTGTCAGAAAGAGGATTGTTAAAACGCAATTGTCGTAACTTATTTTGTTAAAACATGCCTTGTTTGAGCTGAACTTCCCTCCAACAAAAATGGCACAATGTAATTATAAATATAATGTTGATGTGTCAATTAACGAACTCAAAAATATTAAGGGAGTTTTGTTACTATTAAAGGTGTGTAGCGCTTAGGCCTTTTTCCTACATTTTGAACCTTTACTCATACAATATAAAAAGGAAAATTTTATTTACACATATAAACAACAGTTACTTACATTGCGACATTAATTTTTTAAACTATCAAAAATGTTCTTATGTATTTTTAACCATCCCTGTTCAAATTCTTCTTCTATATGATATATGCTCCTCTATCTATATTATTATGAAATTTCAACCACACCAATTTTTTTATTGATAATTTTCTAAATTAATTTAATTTTATTTTATTTTAAATATGATGTGTTGGTTTATATATCTTATTCTTTTTTATAATGTACTTTAAAGCATAAATAATTATTTATTATATGCACGTAGGAATAGCGTGCCATAACGGCTAGTTTTGATAATATTTTTTAATTTATTACTTGTTTATGTACAAAATTATAAATATATTTTTAATTAATTTTTCATCTTTAAATGTAGGAATAATTACACTCTCCTTCCTTGAAATTTGATGTGATTACATGTAGACCCCTTGTAGTTTATAGTACTCTTGAGGTTTGCTTTCGTTTAACAAATAAGTCCCTCAATTGGTCAAAATTCACTAAATTTACTGATATTAGCCAAAAAACAAACTAAATAAAAACTGGTATTTACCCTTGATTGACTTATTACAGATCAAATAATTTTTTCGGACTAAACTACCCTTATAACAGCGTAAATATACTTCATCACATGCATTAATATGTGAAAACATATGAAAAATTTGGCTATAAAAAAATTTATTTGACATGCAACAAGATCAATTTCGGGTAAATATAATTTTTTTATTAATATCAATAAATTCGGTAAATCTTGACCAATATAGAGATTTATTTATTAGAAGGAAGCAAATCTCAAGCGCTGTAAATATAATTTCTCAAATCACAAAGGATTTATATGTAATTATACCAAATCTCGATAAGAATAGTTTAACTATTCCTTAAAATGTATGAGATATTATAATAAATTAAGTTTTGGAGGGATGGATTTGAATGAAGGGTCAGGGTCCAAATGGTTGATGAATTGAAGGGTGGTGATTGCACAACAGAGATTCTTTAATGTCTGATATAAATGATCACCGAGAAATCAAAAGTACATACATACAGTTATTACATACGCATATGTATGTATGTATAGATAGAGAAAAGAGATAGGGAGATGTCAATGCGAGTGGGTCCTACGTAGGTTTGGCAGCAAGTATCGTGGGAGTTCTGTGCTGTTAGTAGTTAGGGCTCAATGCTTTAAACGTACTCTCAACTCTACTCACTTCATCCCATCCTCTGCCTAAATCCCCCACTCTCCTCCTACCTCGCGTGCTTTTCTCTCTCTTACAATTAGAGAGTGTTTCCCTAAATTGTTTTAAAACATCAAGATGTTAGAGTGTTTAACATAATAAGATCTTTTATTAATAATGAATAAAATGAAAATGATACTATTAGAATCAAAATATATTATTATTTCTTGATATATTTTGCTTTAAAATTTTTTTAAATGCTTTTATAAATAATACATATTATTTTTTAAAAATAAATATCAAATATACTGATTGAAATAAAATGTATTAGTTTTTTAGAAAAGTTAATTATTATTGACAAACAATAAATGAAATAATAATAAAAAATAATATTTTTTCACATAGGGACAAAATGATTTTTAATCTATTCTGTTTATTTTACAAGTAATTTTTTTCCAAACACTATCTAATTTAGCTTTTATCTGTTTGATACTATTTTTTACAAACACTACAACTTTTGATACTGTGATAACTTTCAAAAATTTCTACAAAATACATATAAAAAAGTCGAATTTTCCAAACACTCTCTAAATTAAGTTATTCTAAACCAAAGACTATCAGCAGTTCAACACCACCTTCTACATTGTTGATTATATTGTAAATATAAATTATTTTTTCAAACAGACTTCAATATATACTTATGGCTATTTCACTTTCATACAATCTTGATTTCCACTAATGTTTATTGACAACTTGTTTCCCATCACGAAAACAGAAACTATTATAAATACCACGTCAGTCAAAAATTTTATTTGCTTATATAAAATGACAAAAAAAGTTATTCGGATTTATATTGATTTATTTTTAAAATATAAGTTTTTTTAAATCTAAGTGAGTAGAAACATAAATATGAAAATAGGTATGTGTTTTTTGAAATCTTCATTATATTGGTTTTGTATTTTATGTAAGTGAGAGATGAAAAAACATAAAGTAAAATACATTTAACTGTACACTATACAAGAATTTAAGTAAATATTCACAACTTTTTTTTTTGGGGGGGGGGGGGGGGGGGTTTCTTTGAGACAAATAGAAAATAGAAACAAACAATTTATAGGTATGTGTGTCAACTCTAATAATGATTCAAGCAACTTCTTCAATTTCTAATAAGGAGTGAGAATATGAGTACGAATTTCATCGACATATATAATTTTTAATAACTATTACGATAAATTATAATTTTGGATTGATTACATTTATCTGTATAGTAACTAGCAATTATATATTTCAAATGATTATAAATAATCGAATCAGATATGTATTTTAACTTTTAATATTTTTTGTGCTATTTAAGATATACATGTTATATATACACAATTTTTTATACATATAATATATACATTAAATAAAATAAAAGATGTAATAAAAAAGTTTAAAATACAAAATTGAAACGAACAATCATCAATCCCCATTCCATGTTTATTTATTTAGAAAAAGAAAAAGGCAAATAAAACAATCATGGAAGTTCACGCATAAAGAAGGCGCGTGAGAGTAGCAATGGCAAATGTGCAGGCAGAGAGAAGAAAAGGTGACGTAATCGGGGTTGCCCTGCGCCTTTGCCGCTGCTCGCTACGCCCACCCTACCACCTCAACTACATACTTACCCATCTCTAGACACTCTCTCTCTCTCTCTCTCTCTCTCTCTCTCTCTCTCATTCTCTGTCCTGTATTACTACCGTATGTATGCGCACATTGTCTAGGAATTATCGACCGTATTTGACCTCCAAATTTTGCAATAATAACGGGACTGCCACTGGTCGCGGTGGCAGTTGACGGTGACTGTCCAACTTTCAGGCTATTTCAGCAGCAGTGTGCCAGCATTTCAAAAGAATGGGATTTTACCTTACTACCACCCCTCCTCATTCGGGTCCTCTCTTCGTTGAAGGGCCGGTTTGGTAGGAAAATCCCAAAAAAATAAAAAAAATAAAAAAGTAGTTGTGATTGTTTGAAAAATCTCATGTTATGCTGACGAGAAAAAATGGGATGTAATGAATTTGAATGAGATAGAAATGATATATGGACGTGTGTATGGATATGAAATACCGTGCCAAATAGAAAGTGCTCTTGTCTGATGGATCATGTCTCGAATTTTTTTATTATAGTTAAATTTAAGTAAATTAAATCAATAAATGTATGCTAGTACTCTAATACTAAACACCAAATGCCAATTTATTCTCACTTTTCGATATATAATTTTCCAAACATACCCAATTTTGCCTTTTTGGTTACTTTTTAAAACTTTTTCTAAAATATTCAAACACAATTTTTCTCTAAGAAAATCTTAATAACAGATGAAGAACACATTGGGAGGACTAATTTTTGGACTCAACGTTAATTGTTGGCTTATGGATGATACTGAAATTACCTTTATAACCTTATACTCAATATATAGTTCTTTAGATGTGTTACACTTGGTTAATGTTTGTATGAGCCTGTCCTTTTTAAGAGTTATTTTATTTTTAAATATTTCTAAAAAAGTTTAAATGTCTTGGAAAATTTAAAAAGTCAACGGTTTATTCACATACTACCACAACAAGAAGAAACTTGCAAATAACTAAGGATTGATTGCATTTAGGTCTCTTACAAGACTACAAAATTATAGAACTATACTTGCACTCATTCCAGAGTTCTCCGTTTATAATTGTATATGCACAATTTTCATCAGAGTTTGGATGAAAAATATTGAAATTAGAAAAAATATATTTTCGCATCAAAAGAAAATAATGAGAAAAGCATAATCCGTTCACTCGTTGTTTCCGAACCTTGCATGCATAGTACTTCTTGTTTCACCAACTAATGAATATGAAAATTCTAACACAAATTAAAATTTATTGAATCAAATCAATTGTGTAACCAATGTAATAAGTTTACTATGTGATTGGTCAAACCAATCTCATATCAAGTTTATTACACTTATTATTCAATTAGTTGGGTTTAACCAAATTCGATTTAATTTAGAATTTTCTTAATCCCACAAGTAAAATAACAATAACTTTTACATAACTCATGTTATCACAACATATATGAAAATCAGACATTAATGCCTTAGTAAATCAACATCAAAAGTTGGAAAAAGAATGTCATGAGCGTTGGGTACAAAAAGCTTGGCGTTGTGTTCCATCTGATGGCGCGTTTCATGTGCATACACCAAACATGTAATAGCATATTTTTATGTATGAGAAGTCACACCCATCACTTTGTCCCTCTCCCCAAATAATTCACTGCACCCACTTTATTAAAGTCACTATATTATACATATATTAATCTTGACATATATATATATAGAGAGAGAGAGAGTTGAGAGAGAGAGTTGTAGATGAATATGAGGGAATGGGAAAAGAGAAAAGGGGAAAGAGGGCATCGGCAATGGCGTAGGAAAGGGAAAGATGAGTGATGATGATGTACATCTGATGAATTAACAGAGAAAAGAGTTGATCTTTTTTTTTTTTTTTTTTTTGGTGCACAAATACACATGCACAGCGCCGATAGTACTGTTTGTTTGATTGATGTGCACAACACATACGATACTAACACCCACCCCCACCCCACCCCACCCCCACCCCCCGTCTCTGCTGCTGATATGTTACAAGTGTGTGTGTGTGTTTTATCTGCTTTAATCGAACCATGTTTGTCGGGGGAGTGGTGGACCTGCAGCTGCAGTTGGAGGTGGGGCGCCCCCGCCCGCGATCATCGTACCCTATCTTCTTGCAATCATCTGTCCTTTTCTGTCTCTCATCACACTGCATCTATACATCACCCCGCCTAATTTGGATCATTCCATTTCCAAGACTAATTATCATGTAGTTGCCCACTTCTAATTACCCCAAATAAAACTTTAACTCACTTCAAGAGTTGAATATCAATCACACTGCTGTGAAGACATGTTGGGATTGTCAACCGTTGCAGTTTAGTAGTTAAGGTCCGTCGTTCTTGTATAGTATTTGAATTCTCATCAAAATATTTGGTAAAGACAAAAATAAAATTGTGTTTTAATTTCATATAATTAATTTGATTCTTAAAGACAGTAAATCATCTATAAAGACCGTAATTGACAGACAAAGTATAGGTACGTTATGTTTCTCCTCGAGAATTTGTGAAGTGTCGAATTTATTTTAATAATCAATTTAATATTAGCACAAGTGAGGGACCATGTATACATCCTCAAAGATATCATGCGCGTAATCCTCACCTCACCAAATCAGGAATTGTAAAACATGAATTTATTAGTGAGTTAAAAAATTTAATTAATGGTACTACTCAAATATTTAGTTTAGGTCATCTATTTTATCTTGATTTGCACCTTATGACTTGTGTAATATATATATAAATGTACTTTACTTAATCGTAAGTAATATAGTAAGTTTAGTTAGCTGCTTTTAAAATTCTCAGAAAAAACAAATTGCTATATTTAAATTTGGAAGCTTGACAATAAGTAAAATATAGGTTTTTAAATATGTATACATGTGATATTATTTAATATAATATCACCAGCTATTTACAACATTTATATTTAAATAAAAATATAAATAAAACTACATAATAATTTTCAACAAAAGAATTCCATTCGTTATTTATTTAGCGATGGACTAATGAAAATATGAATAAAGTATTTGTCTTATCATATTTTAGAGACACAAACGTAATTAACCATTATTCAAATTAATATATTTTGTTCGGAATCGATTCTGATCATAGTAAATTAATAAATAAATTAAAGAATTTACTATATATTTAATTAGTGTCAATCATAAATTTTAAATTATATATCAAAACTCGTGACCCTCTATTTTTTCTTTAAAAACTTGTCAAATCAACTCAAAAGGAACTTTCCATATCCAACAATGGCTGTCATCTAACCACGAAAAAAAATATTATTCTCTGTTGAGCAACTTTTGAACCAATTATACACTTTTATTTATTATTTATTTAGATCAGAACTTTATATTTAAGATTTGTTCAATAATAAAGCAGACGTCACTATCAGTTCATATGTATTTTATCAATTGAATTTAAATAATGAAGAGAATAATATGATTTATTCTATGCAGAGGCCGGTAAAAATTTTGTTGCCATTGCGAAGCTGATGGGTCCAATTTTGTAGACAAATCGCATCCCCATCATTATGCTGAATCAGGTGTTTGAAGCACAATTATGTTCCCTTCATCACAAAAGTTGATATCATCACGCCCACATATATAGCCAAAATACCAACAAAATTTATCCATCCAACGGTTTTCGAAAATCTCATATGTAATAAAATGTCAATTGAAACTACAAAACTCTGTATACAATTGATGATATGTGTGACGTGATTGATTGATACGTCCATATAAAAATTAAGTTGACTATTTTATTTTTTAATATTACAATTTTATTATGAAAATATACTTTTTTTAAGAGAGAAATATCTTGGGGCTCATAATTAGCACAACACGTGACAGCATAATTAGTCCCCCAAAGAGGAGGAGTTTGAAACTTCGTACCTTCTTCCCACAGAAGATGCGAAATGATTGATGCGGCGTGTGAAGTGATCGATGCCCCGTGTTGTACGAAGTATAGTTCGTTTTGATTTTTATTAGTATTACAGTTTTATTTTAAAAGTACATCTTAATGGGTAGAGAAGATTTTAAAGCTTATTATAGCTTGTACAAGCTCATCGTCTGCAACAGACGTTAAACATGTATCACCATCAATGTTATGCACTAATTATTTTTCATTTTATTACAATAATAAATTTCTATTGTTATAATAATATTAATGAAAAAATGCAATTTACCCTCTATGATATGAGAAATGAGCAAAAAACCGTTTGTGAAAATCCTCGTTGAGGGGGTAATTTCTTATTATTGAAATACAGAAGGATAATTTGCTAATTAGTTTTTAATAAGAAGATATTTGCTCGTTTCACATGTTGCAAGAGGAGTAAATTATATTTAAATCTAATATTAATAGATTTTGAAGGTGTACTACAAGTGTGACGCCCCAACCTGAGGGGCTTGCATGCGACACATTGTGTGCGTCTGAAGACCCACATGCACATTATGACGACTTTGTGAAAGCTAAAAGAATTGGTAGGTATGAGCTGAGCTCTTTACCCATACTCATAACTTATTTATAAACAACTATTTCTTTTTCTTTTTCTTTTTCTTTTCAAATTGTAGAACAGCAAATATTTCTGTCCCCTACTCTATGACAATTTAAAAGAATTAATAGGGAATATCTCACAACAAAACATACATACTTATGTATGTATGTATGTGAGACCGAAAGCTATAAAATTAAAAAAAAAATCATTACCTACGAACATGGAAGAACCGAATATTGGTTAAAGTATTTTATTTTTGATTGATCTCCTGAAATAAAATTTTTAGATATTTAAAAGAGAGAATTTCAACGTAAGTCAGTAGATCTTAAAATTGACTAAATTTCGATCTAAATTATAAGATTATAAAATTTTGCCCAAAAATACCTTAAGATACTAATAATAACACGACAATATTAACTTTGAGTGAAAGAGAAAATGAAAAGAATTCAAAGAAACTTCAGAACTATAGTCGATATAATGAAATTTAAAAAATGAGGGGTTAGATTCTTCTCAAAACATGTTCACATATATAGATAAGTTGCTTGCAACTCATCTGAATCAAAAGTTATGATGACCATTTAAAAGTTGCATTGTTGGACCAAACAATTCAAGCACTACATTTGAATTTTTGTTGATTCAGACGGTATCAAAATGCATCAGCCTCTTGTTCTGCATTATTATAATATACAGATATATATATATATATATATTGTTGCATTTTGATTCGGCTCCACTATGTATAATGAAATGGAAAGTTGGGTAAACATGATTAGACAGAAGCAGCACATTATTATTTGGCGGGGAATGAATCAATATAATGCGACATGAAATGTGACTAGTGAAAACTAAAAGGTAACAAAATCAACACCCTACAAAAATTGAGTGTCTATTTCAACTTTGACACTATGGAAAACGACGTGGTTAATAAATGTTAACTTCCCAACCAATTGGGACCAAGTGAAATAATTTCATTACGACATATAAATAATATATGTTATCTTGTAATTTCTTCATTAATCAATGTGAAGTTGCATATTTTAACAGACAGTTTGATCAAGGATAGACTTTAGCAATATTTATGAACAAACCAATATGATATATATATATATATATGCATACATATAATGTAATAAAAAAGTAAAGATATATTTTTTTAAGTATATTGAATATAATTATATATATTCTTTGTTTATTATGTTATGATAAACGTAAATTTTAGTTCTTTTGTATGCCTTCAGAATAAACAAATTTTAAAATTAAATTAATCTTAGTCCTTTTACACTAAACTAATTATATAATAAATAAGTTTGTCTTTTTCTTTGATATACATCGATAATTAAATCTACCAATATATCATTATACTATTCAGTATGTAATATGTCAACATTTTTAAATCAACCGACAAATTCAAAGAAATAAAAAAAAGGGCTTAAATGCATTTTTTCTTCTGTAATTAGGTCTTTTTAGCATTTGAGTTCTGTATGTTTCTAGGGTAGCAAAATAGTCCTATAATTTTTATTTTTTCACAATTTAAGGACTTTAGTGACCGGAAATTTTAAAACTCACCATTTAAACGCCATCCTGCTCCAATCTGCTGTGAAGCTTCAAAACATCCACTTTTCCATCAACTAACACTCAGGAAAAACAAAAATTTCAACCACTATTTGGTGGATTATAGAATGTTTAAGAGAGAAAAATAGGGTTTTGAGGAAAAGCAATTTGGGGCTTTTCTATTCCTTCGGACATTAGGAGAGAAAGCAGCTGTAATCCTCACGTGCTCTTCGCGTGAGGATTATCTTCCCTCCCATTCCATGTCAGCGTGTGACGTGGAATGGGAAACCCACATTTTTTTTAAAAAAAAATTCATCAGCTGCTTTTGCCATGTCAGCGTCAATGAAGCCAATCATAATACAATCCCCAAATTTCCATCAGCCCGTGCGCCGCATGTACCATTTTGCTAAAGTCCTTAAATCGTGAAAAAATAAAAACTACAGGACTATTTTGCTATTTTAGAAACATTCAGGACTAAAATGTCAAAGAAGCCTAATTACAGGATGAAAAATGCATTTAAACTTAAAAAAGAGCATACTATTATTATCTTGGTCGTGAGACCTCAACCACAACACCATTATATATGATTGTTACTAGTTTGATAAATTGAACTCGAATAAAATATTTTGGATGGAAAGAATTGAAATCATGTAATTCGGCTTACGTGGTGGTTTAATTTCTCCATTTTGGTAAGGCAGTGTTTGCAACTGTTCAAAATCAACGCTTTTTTTAGCTTATTCTTAGAAATTATAAGTTGAAAAGAGTGTTTTTTATTTACAACTTTTACTTTCAAACTGTATAACTTAAATTGATTTAAATTAAAAGTTTAAACAATTCTTAACAAATATATGCAGTTTATTTATGAAATTATAAATATTAAACTATTTTTTTCAAATATTCTAACTTTAATTCTAATTTTTCCTCTTTTTTTTTCCACTTTTCACTCTCGCCTTCGAACACTTTCAACTTTTTTTATTCCCATCCGAAAAATAAAAACTATCACGTAAGCCAGCCCCTATATGGTCAATAGTTCCCCTGCACGGCAGCTCTTTACCCTACAAGAGACTAATAGAATTTGGTCTCCACCCCAAAATAGTACACATAATAATAAATATAAAATTCTTCAAGACAAGTCATTCTGAAAATTTAATTTTCAGACAATTGTGCATGGATGTTTAATAACTTTCTAATTAACGGCTAAGATCATTTAAAAATTGCTTTTCAATTAATTTTATTCACAATTATATATGTAAGTACGATATCGGACAATTATATATATATATATATATATGCTTTATTTCTTGGACATAGAGTAATTATAATACTATTGAGGACCGAATTAATCTTAATTAAGATTGAAGTTGAATTATTAAACCTACTTTTCTGGCTCTGGGGAGTTTAATTCAGTAAGTACATACTCCATCTGCTGGTACGAAATTGGAGTGAAGTTTTAATTTTAATTTTATTATATTTTCTTATCTATTTAATTAATATACATATAGGATGACTACGTGTATGAAAAATATATCATCTATTTGATTTAAGAAAAATTATATATATATGAAGTGTATAAATAAATAAAATAAAAGATGTAATATAATTAGGCGGGCGAGAATTTATTTTCTATGATAAATTCTTGATTTTCTGAAAGTATATATATATATATATATATTTTAATTTCGAATAACTAATCTATTTTTTGTACACACGTATGATAAACATAGGTAGCTACAACTTAGTTTTAATTTATTTAATTATATAAAAGAACCTATTTAGGATTTAGATTAAAAGTCGAAGCTCTTTAAATAAGAAACAAGAAATTAAGGAGATGTTTGGGTGATCTTATAAGATCTTTAAAATATTTTATAAGATGTTTTAAAAATTTATAAAATATTGAAAAATATTTGGCTACATTTTTTCTTTAAAGAATGAGCTTATAGGATTCAATAGAAGATGTTAAGAGCATATAATTAAGCCCCTTTACGATAACAAAGGAGTTTTTTTTTTAATTTATTTTTAAAATATCAACAAATCGTATTCAGTTTTGATTATATTAGTTATAAAATTATTATTATTATAAGTATCATAATTATATATTATTTTAACACTTCAAAAAATTATGTTTTAAATAAGATCAAACAATATCTTGTAAGCTACATAAATTTTAATTTATCCAAACGTTTTAAAATTTTATTTTTAAAATAAGGCCGAACATATTATAAATTGAAAAAATATATTATAAAAATGTATGAATTTATAAGAGTGCAGAAAGGTGGTCTCCTAAATAAATAATTGAATGAAGAAAAAGATAGCATCGAAACGGTAGTTGAAGAACTCTTTTCAATCAGTCCTATATATTGTCTCTCCAACAATTTCAACTTGGTAACTTCACTATCTGTCTTTTCCTTTTTTTTTTTTAATAAATAATCAAACACATAATTACATCATAATATCAATCAATAATTAATTCACAATAAATATTCCCTAAAAAAATAAAAGAATATATCCCCTCATCAAATTACCAAATAAATATAAAAAAATTAATATGATTAAGTCAAGTCATTAAAAATTATTTTTTATTATGATTATTGCTTTGCATGATTTTATGTATTTTTCTTTGCTTTTTCAGGAGATAAAAAAAAATAAAAAATAAATATGCGTGTTCTTCAAAATAATTAAATATGTAAACAAACATTTCATTGAATTCAAGTATGTCAGAAATAAATAAAATAAAAAATTAATATATATATATATATATATATATTTAAAAATCTCAATCTCACCACTTGAACAAGTCGGAGAGACGTTGTTTTGAGAAGGACGTGTGGTGGTTGCCAACCCACCCACTAATGGGCCGACATGTCTTGTATGGAGGTGGGCCTCCTAGTTTGATAGGTGTCTGTTGTTGTTGTCTACCTCTGATTTGAGGTGCATTGTGTTGGTGTGTCTATTTTGATTTGGGCCTAAATAGGTTGTATGAATGTGGGGCTTTGTCTTTTAATGACAAATAGCCTAACACTAAAAGTCCTGTCCTTGTCCTATCTTCACTCCTTGTTCTAACACATCATGTTTCTTTGTCATTTTCACTTGTTCACTATCCTACTCAAGCTCATATATACTTAATTTCATGAATCCCTTTCTGTCTCTTGGCTGATTGGAATGTTGTGCTAATCTTTTGCAACATCAGATTCTGCCAATACTTTTCATTTATATATATATATATATATATATTTCAATAGTGACCAAATTCATTTTACTTGGGCATGTGTGTAAATATGTTTCTTTTTATTTATATGTGTGTATAAATTTTAAACACCTTTAGGTTAGTTAAATGTGATAATTTATATTTCATAAAAATCAAAATATCGGGCTTTTGCCGAACACAATACTACAATAAAAGATAATACTAGTGACAAAATATAAAATTATAACATTAAAGTTGTCAACTGAAGACGTATGATAAGGGACAATAATTTTGATATTGTCCCAATTTAATTATTAGTGACAAACTTATGTACTTAAATTGTCATTATAGAAAATGAATGACACATTTATATTGACATCTCATGGACAACATATAATGACGCTGCATTTGAGGTGTCACTAAGTCCAGTGACTTGTCGCTGTTGTATACAATGATAGCTTTATATGTATTTGTTTTGTCACTAATTATTCCTAATTCCAATTTTTACGCACATATTGTTACTATTAAAATTATGAAATTATTACAGTGATAAAAAAAATTATTTCTCACTAGATATATACAATTTTAGTCATTAATGTTTTTATTTTTTTTGTAGTGCAAGTTAATAAAATTATCTTAGTCACCCAAAAATGTCCATTGTTATAAAAAAATTAAAATAAAATTAAGTGGTAGGGTTGAGACTTCATGACCAAGATGTTGTGATTTCATGAATTTGGGTGTTGCTAACTTGCTATATTGATATTTGCTTATTGTTTCTTTGTTTCATTTAAATATAGTCCCTAATTTTGATTTATTAACGTATTCAATTGATTTTGATTATTTGAATGTATTCAATGATGTTACAGATTGTTTCTGATGTCTTACTGGAGTCCAATAACACTATACAAGTCGTGGGATCCTTCGAGAGTCCTAAGGTACTCAAATGACTAATTTGTTGAACAGGAATTAGCATTATGATACATAAGTTGGGAATTACATTATTGAGAAATAAAGCAAGAACAATGATTAAAAAATGGGAGAATTAGTTGGTTTTGATTATGGATCTTGTGAAGAGTAGATAAAATGTTATGGAAATGTTAGAATACGCAGAATAATGAGTGTAAGTCAGGTAAAAATAAGTGATAATTTATGTAACCTGTGAAAAAGTCGAAGTGATTATCCTCATTAACTTACTTAGACCTTTATATAGGAGCCGGATGAGAGAAATCGAATGACAGTAGCATAATCTGGATATGCTCGGAACCATTGGGAAGTCTACTTTCATAAGATATGATTGGCCTAACTATACGCCATGTCATTCGTGTTCTATGCGAGTCGGAACAGAACCTCCACATAAGCAGGAAAGTAGCCTAATTAAGGGAAAATAGTTACCTATTGGCTTTATTCAAAAAATTCTGGATGAAACGTATTTTTAAAGTGACATGTCATAAGAGGTGTGGACCATCGTTATGTGTCGACTGATGATTGGGAACAAACGGGCTAGAGTTGGACATGGATTAGCTCGATCTCATTACCAGGTTTCAGGTGGGCTGGAGCCTAAAAGTTCTCTTTGGCTCTTTAAACTTGATGCGTTGTGGCTTGCTAATTTTATTTTAATTAAATTTAAATTCTTGGATCAATTGAACTAAACATTTCTCTTGGGTTTAGATCGGGTAGGTATTACCAGTATCTATGAAACAAAAGTACTATAAAAAATAATTATATTAAAATCAAATCTTATATAACCAAAAAAGTTGGGAAACATGGGTATAATGAAAATTTCTATTTTTAGTTCATGCATCACTGCCAAAGAATATTTTTTATAATATAAATGACTATAACTTAAAATTTATGATAAATCAATATTATCTATCATAGTCATATAAAATTATTGTAAAATTTAAGTTTTGACCACAGTTAATTAATATTTACTATGATTTTAATTATGACTAAAATATTTGCTATGATTTTTAATATGCCTTATACTCTGGCCTCATCTTAAATAAACAACAACAAATAACTATAGCACAAATGTGTTTAATTAATATTTAACACAGAATTTTCATTTTTACCTCTAGTAATTAGTGTAAGAACAAGTCATGGTTTTTAAAGTGCAAAAATATATAAAGTTTTAGGTCGCCATTACTTGGATTCTTATTCATCATTCTTGATGAAAAGGCTACCAAATTGACTGTTCTTTTTATTTTTTTTTATGGGATTGTAACAACGGGCGCACTATATATAATAATTATAAATCAGAACATCAACATTCTTGTTGTATTTTTTTATTTTATCTAATATATACATTCCACGTGTGTAAAAATTATGTTATTAATTTCGTCTAAGTAAGAATTTTGTACACGTAGTATGTATATGTGAAATAGAATAGATGATGCAAGAGAATTGCAATAAAAAATTCTGTCCGAGTCCTTGAGTTCACTCAGTTTTGATCATGCTTAGAACATATATTTACACGAATGCAATTGAAAAAACAACTAACCATCAACATTAATCTTTGGGGGTGTATATGTAATATGTATATATATTTAAGTTAATTAAATGCCTACATGTATCCTATGTTCTATGATGATCATACTCAAGTCCATTTTGATCTTCCGAGTGATGATCTTCGGAGCCGATTTCAATATGTTCCGTGATCTCATGCAATGCTGCAAACTCTATAAGACTGGGAGCTGGTCGATGGGATGAGATGTCAGGGGAAGCAGTGCTCCCTAACGTCGATGAATCATCCTGAATATTACCAGATTGTTCTGATCTCTTCCTCTTCTGCTTCACATTTGTATGCCACTGTTTTATTGCGTGGACTGTGTGTTCTTCAAGTATTGCACTCTTATATTCAGAGCCCATCTGTGTATATACAAACAATTATTACATGATTTCTACTTCAGTACTGTCAGACTGGATTTTCTGTCGCAAACTCTATTCCATCTTCTACTCCATTCAACATATACAGATGATACGTGTATGAAACCTTTCCCTAAGTAAAAAGTGTGTTGTGTTGTGTTGGGGGGGGGGGGGGGGGGGGGGGGAATAGGAGCTGCAAATTAACCTGAGTAACAAGGGCGTAGAGGGGAAGAGTGATGTAACTGCACAAGACTTGAACCATCACCCTGGAAAAATATAGATATTAGAAATTTCGATATGAAATTTACAAGCTTATTAGTTTAGGAGGTGTTTGGCTTAAACTTATTTATAAAATCTTGCGAGATTGTAAATCTTATCAAATATTCTTTATCATATATTTTCTTTTCGAAAAAATATTATACTGTTTGGTAAACAGATCATGTAGCTTATAATATGTTATCAATGACTAATTTATAATTAATTTAAAAAAACTTGATCTAATTTGTTAAGATTTTGAAAATAAGTTCGGAAATATTCCTACTATATATTTTTTTATATGAGTTTAATCTAAGCTTCTAAAATCTTATTTTTGGATTTTATAAGTTCTGTTTCTCAAAAAAAATTTCAATATTTTACAATATTTTATAAGCTCTAAAACAGAATTATAAAGCTTTCTAGAGATTTTATAAGCTCATCGGAACACCCTCTTAGTCTTATGATATATATACTTTTGACATCTAAAAATACGCGTTCGATATGCTTTTTTTTTTTTATTTTTTCAAGTAATTTATAGCTATGCATTAAGTTTTAATATTTAAGCAACAATAACCAAACATACACAAATATAACATATGTTGAAATATAAAGCTAGAGGTACATTCATACTTACGCCAATACCACTCTTATAACAATGACTTCTACTTTTTCATAGTAGCAGGAATTGATCCCGAATTGCCACTGTAACAATCAATTGATAATATTATGTAATTGTGTCTCAGGCCACATCATTATACTACGACGAAATAAGTAAAAAGGTTGAGAGAATGTGTACCGTCACCCATACGAAGAAAGAAAACTCAAATGCATTCTGCGACCACAAGAATGATCATAAGTTAAATGCTAAATTTTACATGTAGGGTAATTCAAAATTTATAATTTATTTTAGAGTTAAATACATTTAAACCCTTTTGGAGAATACGAAATTACATTGTCTTTTAAAATTTTTAAAAATTACACTTGCACCATTTCATAAATATACCCATTCCGTTAAAATTTATACAAAAAATGGTAATCATTTAGCATTCCGAATAATTTGTTAACAAAGATGTCCTATTAATATTTTTATACTTGTATATAAGGGGGAAATCTAATATATAAAGTCAATTGTAATAAATATTATTGTTGAATTACTGTCAATAATAAAAAGTAGCCGTTGACAAAAAAAATGCTGAATGAGGCGTAAAATAATAAAAGTTTGTGTATTTTTTTTATTGAGGTCATCATTTTTTGTCCGAACGGAATGGATACAGTTGCAAACGAAGAATTCTTGAAGGGGTGCAAGTGTAATTTTAAAAAAAAAATGAGGGTAAGTATAATTTTACATTTCCAGAGGGCGTTTAAGTATAATTAACCCTTTATTTTAAAATGAGATGGGATTAAGTATTTAATTTTCGATTCTTATTCTATCAATATGTATATGTATAATTAAAATAAATTACCATAAATAGCGTGAAATGGAGTAAAGTCAAGACGAGCTGGGGGCGTTTGAACCAGAAGAGATTGTTGTTGGGCTGCACCAAAGGAGCTCCTTTGATTACAGTGTTCTTGCTTGTGAGCTGCATTGCCATTCTTGCCACTATTACTTCCAATTTTGTCCCCACGAACAGCACTATCTACAACATCTCATATCAATAATTAATTAGTTTCTTTCACACCATCAATTCTTTTCAAAAGCTTTAATAATATATTTGTATTGATGAATTTGCATTAATTAAAAAAAATGATTTGGAGAACGAATTTCAAATGTTCCTGCATTAGAATGAATTTGAAATCCATCAATATTTCATAAGATATTGTTCAAAATAAGAGTTTAATAATTTAAAAATCTTTTTAATACGAAATCACTTAATTCGTTATCAGGGATTTAAAATTTTTTACCATCAATCGATCGATTCAAAAACAACGTAAGACAATTAGTACTAACAGGACAACATAGAATATTTGTCAAGGCATAATAGCATTTTTGGTCCTACAATATTGAGAGGGTGCATTGTCAGGACATTCAAATATTGATATGGTAAATTTACAGAAATACTTACCATTAGTGGTAGAAATGAGATCCAAAGGTAGACATTCCAACCTATGTATCATAAATTAATAAAAATAAATGATTTAAACATGGTAAAATCAATTGATATATAGTAAATACTTTTAAAAAAATAGAAATAGTAGTAGAAATTCGTACATACTTACCATGTACATCGACCAGCAAGAATATAACAACTATAAACCACATTAGTGGGCTGTCCACGAAATGAAACAAGATTGTTAATGTTATAGCTACTGAAAAAAAAAAAACACAAGAACATATGTACATATGATGAAACTTTAATTATGTCATAAATGTGGAGAATCAATCACTGAATCATAAATTAATAAAAATAAATGATTTAAACATGGTAAAATCAATTGATATATAGTAAATACTTTTAAAAAAATAGAAATAGTAGTAGAAATTCGTACATACTTACCATGTACATCGACCAGCAAGAATATAACAACTATAAACCACATTAGTGGGCTGTCCACGAAATGAAACAAGATTGTTAATGTTATAGCTACTGAAAAAAAAAAAACACAAGAACATATGTACATATGATGAAACTTTAATTATGTCATAAATGTGGAGAATCAATGATCACTGATCACAATGGACTAAAATTATATACGTATAGATTGTACGGACCTTATCCCGACAACTGATTTGAAATCGTGTTCCAAAGATCGTTGTATATACTTTCGAAAATTGAAGGAACTATTTGTTGATAAATGAGCCTGCAAGCAATAAAAACTTTCAGATTCTCATTTTAAGCAACTTTAAAGAAGTTATAATCTCTGTGTGTTGTGTGTGTGTGTGTGTGTGTGTGTGTGTGTGAGAGAGAGAGAGAGAGAGAGAGAGAGAGAGAGAGAGAGA
>NC_026153.1:5374227-5388134 GCF_000512975.1 Sesamum indicum
AGGAGAGAGAGAGAGAGAGAGAGAGAGAGAGAGAGAGTAACCGAAATGAATCCATGGCGCAATGTGAAGTAGTCGACTTTGGCAACGGAGTTGAAGAATTGTCGGAAGAAACATTTCTATATATTAGCAATCAAAATTCATCAGGCAACATGTGAAGACGAACATAATTAATTAATACATACAATTATGCATGTGATGAACATGATAAGATGAATGTGTAATAAACAAGTGAGAGAATAATAAAGAAAGTTACGCACAATCCAGAGTTGAGCAGGATTTGTTGCACAAGAGCTCACATGTCTTCGCCCGAACGTCGTTTGCCTTGTGAATCTAAATCTTTCCGGATCTACATATATATATATATATATATATATCTCACCATAATTAATCTCATTAATTAATTTAAGATTAATTTCCAAATGAATTAGATGATGATTGATGCATGTGTAGGAGGTACCATTTGCTGCCTTGTATTCTATAGTTTGAGTCTCCTTTTCCCAGGTTTTCCATTTCTTCATCTGTAAATCAGACAATATGTGTATAGGAATGTTTAGGAAAGATGTAAATATGATTGTAAGAATATTGAAATTGTACCTTGGCCCTTCCCAACCCCATAGTCGCCAAACTATACACAATCTGCATGGCTGCCAGCACAAAGATGAAAATATTGAGCTCATTTATGCCCTGTTGCGACATTAATGAACTCATTCCCTGTCCAACACATATATGTGCACCTATCATTAATATATATATATACACAAACATATAATCATATATAATTATTTTGTATTTATCTTAATTAATTTCCACTAGTGAATATATATATATAGGGAATATGCTGCACAAATATAATGTAAAAAAATGGACATAATTTAAAAAAAACTCAAGTATCACATATGTTCAATACAAGGTATTAAGATTGCCCACCTACCCAAATTATAACTCAACCTGCTCTATGGGACTTCCTACGAATCACACCTCCTATTATCACTCCTCTTAATTATGGTATTCATACCTCATAATTTTTAATGTTTTCACACGGGATGTATATAAACAAAATCTTATCCTACCTTAATTTATTATCATCGTACCAAAACAGAATATAACAATGAAAACGAAGAAGAAAAGTGTATGTGTGTTGTTACTTGCCGTATTTTTAATTATTTTACTTTAGTTCTGTAACTTATCAAAATTGTAAATTGGTCCTTCACTTATTAGGACAAATGGGTTGGAAAGTACAACATTAATTGTTCTAAAAATTTACGGAATTAGAAAAAGTGAAGGACCATTTTACAACGGTAACAAATTACAGAAGTGCAAAATAATTGTTAAGTCAAGTAAGCCGTTGTCTAAATACATGCACAAACCTTAGAGCCACAATGATCAATAGAGTCGGAAGCTGCAGCAGCCAGTGCTCTCCTGTGATGCGAAACCTTAAAATCCTCGAAGGTCTGTGGTTGTTTCTGACCAAATGAGATCCAGAAATGCTGTAAAGCTTTGGGCGTCTTGGTCGGCGTTTGGCTTCGGCATGGCAACATGAAATTTGCTACCTTATCCGGTACGCATATCTTGGATATCCATCGTTGCGTCACTGTTAATATCAGCGACATAAACCCCAACTGCATCAACACTGCACCAAAACATCAAACACCTTTATCAAATCAGAATTTTGATAATTTCAAAGACAAAATAGAAATAAAAAAGTATGACGATCAGTAAAATTATATCCAATTAAATTCAGACAGACCCGACTTCAGCTTCTCTATTGCTTCATACAACGCAGCCTTCTTGTGTTTCTTGAGCCACTAGACATAACGTAACACGGTAGAATTAAGTGATACCGATCATGACAACATATGTATAATCACATGAAGATAATAAATCTGTTACTTACATGGCCCGCAAGATGTATCAAGTACTCGATGAAAATGCCGAGGAAGATGAACACAAAACAAACCGTTGCAAGAGCCCACGTCGGGGTTTCTTGCAGCGACCGGTTTGTACTTCCTCCTCTCCTCCCCCCCCCCCCAGCCATATTTTTCAAGACGGGGTCGGGGCGAGGCCGGGTGTCAAGGAAATTAAGAGTACATGTGAAGAGAGGAGGGGAAAAACAAACATATTTGAAGTCTTGGAGACAAGAGATGTTCAAAGGTCAGTTGAGTGTAATGTTTGACAAGTTGGTCTAGTGAAGGTCCTATCTCTGTATATATTTTGACTTGGTTGTAATGAATTTAATAATGAGATGGTCTTAACCAGAAATTGGCCTCAATTCTCACATTTATTGTTAATAAAAGGATGAGGAGAAAAATATGAGGTTGTGGATGTGAAATGAGGAGATATTGGGGCCTACTTCATTACTTTTCTCCCAGTGTCTCTATATAGGGAGGGTTTCACATTCACATTTATTTAGTCAGTAAGCTGGTACCAATTAAATATGTCTTAATTATTATGACCAACCCTTTTATTAAATATTATGACAATTATAGTTATCAGTAGTTGTCGGTCGATGTATGGTCCCCCGGCCAATGAACTTATCAAAAATCTGAAAATTAAAAATGAAAATTACAAGTCTAGCTAGCCTATTGGTTTAGTATGTATTTATATATATATATATATGAGTGTGTGGATTGTATATGTATTAAATTAGCTAAAAGAATAATAATATTTGAAATATAAAATTCAGTCAAATATCAATCTAGAAGACAAATTCAAAATCTTGAGAAACTTTTTTATTAGAGAATTGCAAACCTTAATTATTAATTTATATTCATTAATGAGATTTTGTTCGAGTGGTAAGGTTGAGACCTCACAACAAACAAGTTTGGGTTTGAGTCTCACGAATATGAGTGAGTGTACATAGTCTATTTTTAGTATATACTAATGTATTGTTTCATTATTTTCTTTGAATATATTCATTAATTTTAAAATATTACTGTGTTGAATTAATATTTAAATTTGCATAATATTATGAATAGAATCATATAAAATAATGAATTTTAAAATATTACTGTGTTGAATTAATATTTAAATTTGCATAATATAATTATGAAAGAATCATATAAAATATATATATTAATAGAATCATATGTTGTATATATATATATAAAAGCATCCAGTCAGCATCGTCAGAGAAGTCTTGCATATTTAGAGGCATTACCCAACAAAGCAATAATCATATACTTCTCTATCATGACCTAAGTAAGAAGTCATCACTATTGAAAATTTTGTTTTAGAGTTATGGAGTGGGACTGCTGCTGACTTGGTAGAGGTCAGGATCTTTGGGGTTTTCTTACAAAGAACAGAGAGATGCCGACAAGTTGTGGATCGATTGGCCCCAACTTTCCATTAAATGTTACATCATTCATTTGTGTAGCTTAGTTTAGAAATTTTTTATTCAAATTAAATTAATCACATAATAAGCATGATATATTTGTCATGATTTTTTAATTCAATTATATACTAATTACAAAATAAATATATTAAATCATAAAATTAATATTAGTTTAATCAAATTCGATTTGAATTAAAATTAATTTTTCCTTAAGTTAACGCTCACAACGCCCAACAACAAGTCATTATAAAAAAAAAAGAATGAGCATTCATGTTGTATAAGTTTGTTAATTGTGAATCTTAAGACCATCAATATCAATAATATATAAACCGCGTTATAAGTGTTTATTGAATAAACTCGAACCAGATTGAACTAAAAATTTTAGTAAATCGTAAATTTGGTACATTAAAATGTTGTGTTGAATACTGAATTGAATTAATTGATTCAATTGGATAATTATCCAAATCTTTTTGAGTATTTCGGTTGGATGTAACTTTTTATTAAACGTCAAGTACAAAAAAATAATTATTACAATTTTATTGGATTTTTCTAATTTTTAATAAGTACAATAAAATAAAACATAAAGCTAATTAATATATATAAATATGTGTGTAAAATTTGAATATAATGATAAATTTTCAATATTTTTTATGGTTTGATAAGTTGATCCTACGAAATGAAACCCAATTGAATATCGAATTTTCAAATGAAAAAAAAAAACAGAAAAAATTGAAAGTGGAACAGAATGTTTTAATTTGATTTTGCTGTGTACTGAATTCAGATCAATTGATTATCGAACTGTAAACACCTCTACCGATGGTGATGAAACCACAAAATAAAAATATCTATTATTTATTTGAGGTATTTGTGAATTTATATGTTACATCAATGTCATTTCAAATATGGAAACAAATTACTACCAATGAGTACACATCCGAGCAAAAGATTTTACGCGCCTAGATGATTGATGAAAATCAGTGATAATTAATTGACCAAACTAATTAATATTTTCTAAAATATTTTATCTTTTTTACACTTACGCATTCAATACACAAGTAAAGTTTAAACAAAAAATTTAAAAAAAAAAAAAAAGTTTTGCATCTGAATCATTGGGTTGTCTCCTTTGAAAATTTTGAAACATTTCGTGTGGAGTGTGGACAAATGCGATTTTGACTTTTGAGGGATAGTATGACATGTTTGCAATCGTTTAAAATAAATGCTGATTAGCTTGTTGCTGAAAATAAGTTGAAAATGATGTATTTGTTTTACCATTTTTATTTTTAAATTATTTAGATTAAGGTTGTTTAAACAAAAAAATATAGGCAACCACCTATTAACTTTTATAATTTATTGATAAAATTATAAATATTAAGTTGTTTTTTTAAACACGCCAATCTTAAATTTTTTTCCATTTTTACCCCTAATTTACAGCTTATTTTTACTATAAAAAATAAAAGTACTTTCTTGCTAATTTACAACTTATTTTTATTATTAAAAATAAAAATTATTGCGAACAAGTACCGATATGAACGCTCTAAACTACGTCTGGGCCAGGTTATGGCAGCCTTCAAAGACCTCGACAGAAGACTTTGTTTACAGACGCTATGCAATATAAATGAAATAGTAGAAAAAGGATACTGCAGAGGGTAGAGGTAATTTGATATGTCATATGTGGTTATAAAATTGTTATTTTCTAGTTGTTGAATTATATTGTCTTTTGTAATTTTGATGTATTACTGATTGATTAATTACATTTTACGATGATTAATTGATTACTATCAAATAAATAATTTAGGCAAATGAGATCGAATTAAGTTACAAAATCAATATCTGAAATTATTGAACTTGAGGCCCCGTAACTAAGAAATTATTGTTAAAGCCACTTGTTGTAGCGGGCCGGGGATTCTATAATTTAAAATTTCGGAGATTCAAAATTTTCATTAGGTCAAAGAAGGGGCGATCAAAAGGTGTATTACTAACATTTTATTCCTGCGAAAGATAAGTGTTGAGATTGCCCAACAGAAGCTTGCCATTGCTACAGAACTTCAGTCAGCAGTGGAGGAAGTTGATGCTGAAGCCAATGATGAGGTCTTTGTCTTTGAAGCTGGATAGAAGACGCAACAAACAAAGTCGCATTCTAGAGTGATGTTGTTGTTTTTTTTTTTTTTTTTTCCTGTTTTTAAATTACTGACTCATTTATTCTTAATTTGTTTTTTTTTTTTTTTTTTTTTTTTTTTTCCTGTTTTTAAATTACTGACTCATTTATTCTTAATTTGATTGGTCCATGTCACACAATCCGTCCGATATTCTACATTCTCTCTGTGTTTCTTCCTTGTTCATCTTCAATTTCGTTTGCAAGTTTTAACAATAAGTCACAATTTCAAATCCCTTGAGAGAGTTGGGGAACCAACTATTACTTACACTATGGAAAAAAAAATATTTACAAAAAAATTAAATATAATTTTAATATTGTCACTAATTCAATATGTAGTGAAAAATAATTTTTATAGTCTCAATATTGATTATTATTAAATTTGTCATTACCCGACAAAAAAATGCCCAGAATTAGTGACAAGAAAGTGTAAAATGTTATCAGAAAATAAAACGAGCCACACACATACAATGACAATAAATTATTATTATCACTATTTTATATTGTCATTAGGAGTGGCAATATGGTAGAAAATTCATGGTTCCAACCCAATCCAACTAGTTTTGGGTTTAAAATTTTTTATTATGTGTTCAATATGATTTTGTTTAAATAAATTTAAATGAATTATAAAAAAATAATTTTAGTAATATAATAGTACAATAAAAGATATTAGTATACATTATAATTCAACATAAGATGTTACATAACAATTGAGACCTTGACCTTCCATGATCCTGTGACATAATTGGGATCTTCACCACTTGGGATATATTACAAACCCAAAATATTATATACGTTTCTGCTGCTTCATCTGGTGGCATATACATACATTTTCTACTATTCTACTTTTCAGCTATATGATTAGGACCTTTTGGATGGTAATAATTAAATTATAAAATTTAATTAATATGTATTAATTATTAATATCAAATATGTGTGATTAATCAATAATTATTATAGTACACCAACAAAAAATATTAAAATATTAGTGAAATTTGAACACATAATCTCTTAATTATGATGTCTCAACTTCGACTAAAATTATTTTAAGTCTTAAATTAGTCTTTTTTTCTTGGATAAATGTAAATTTTATTAACTAAAAACAATAGTAGTACAACACAATGTTCATGAGTTGGTTTCTCCCGTGATAGACCACGGGATATGCCATAATCTGTATAATGCACATGTGCTAATCGAGCAAGTAAGATTAATACTAAGAATCCTCTGCTTAACATCATTAATAATCAAGAAAGCCAAAGTTGTAGCTGTTCTTTCTTCATGCTCGAATCGCCTCAGATTCCTCTCCCTCCAAATATGGTAAACACAGGAAGCCAACAATGCTCTATAAGCAAGGTTGACAATGTGCTTCCCCCTTCATTTTCGTGCTGCCCAGTCGATGTCATTTGCCCAATCTCGGTTGGGCCATGAGAAACGAACCAATCTGCGAATGTCGAAAAAGCACCGTCTACTATATCGACATTAGAAGAAGAGGTGAGTATGAGTCTTCATTACCCCATCACACAAGACACAATCACCGAGATGAGAGAGACTAAGTCTATAAGTTAGAATTTAAGGTGAGTCCAATTAACAATACATAATTTCTTTATTTTTTCGATTCTCTAATTTTATGACCATTCAAGATAGTGAACCTAAATAATAGAAGATAAAAATTCTAATTCTAGGGTTTATATAGAGTAGTTGTTTACTCTTTACTATCCTTGTTGCCTGTGTGACAATTTTGAAAGGTTCTTATATAATTGTACAATTTTCAATAAGTGTCTCTAAACCCTCAAATTTAAATAAACTTGATATAGAGTACTTGATATTAACACAATTTCGTATCAATTATAAATGAAGAGCTTGTGATAGTTTGAAACTCCAAAGTCTCATTTTTAATGGATTTATTTTTAAAGGCAAAACGGTAGAATTAAAAAATTAGAGTAAATAATGTGTCGCACAATGGAATTTTGATCCTGTTTGTGTCAAAAATCTGTGGTTCGTAATAGGGTATTATTGAAAATTTTCAAAACAGTATATATGTACTTGGATTTTCATGTTTGGTACTGTTGATTCCACATGGATAGTATTGCAATTTAACATTAGATATAGGCACAAGGTATGTGCAGATTAATAATACTATCTTAGACTAAATTATTGTAAATTGATGATTCATTAGCTAGAAATTCAATGAGTGTTAGTTAGGACTAATAATTCACGTTTAGTATTCACATAAAGTAATCAACTCTATTGGTACAAAAATAAAAAATATATTTTTTTATTTCAGAAGCCCAAGACGAAAAAATGGGCCCTTTAGGTTCAAACTCTGTTGGCGATTCCAGAACAAGAAGTTAAGGTCTTCTCTTACCAACTAATAACATGACAGAATTCATAAATAAGGTTCAATCAGCACACCCAAACACTAGACAGCGAGGTTGCCACGACATCTTGATTCCCCAAGTCACAGGCCACATTGCCTTAAATGATGTTCAACTAACAGTTACTGTATCAATGGGACCGATTGGACAAAACGGCAAGAAACAACTTCCTTACAAAGTTTTATTTTTGCTCCTCTTGTCAATTTCTAAAACGAAATATATGTAAGTTATGTGATGGTTATGTTTTTAAAATGAAGGGTAACAACAACGTGGTTTGTACTTTTTTTTTTTTTTACAAAATCTAAATTATGGAATGAAGATTGCAATTTTTCTGTGATCAGAAAATCTTCTTGAAAATTCCTCTCAAAATTAAAAAACCTTTTACCAGATTTCCTTGTAAATTTAGGGATTAGTATCCCAATTCCAACATTCTGGGCCACAGTTTATTTCATTTGGGCTTGGTCACATTCTGCGCCACGTATTATTTCATTAAATCAACTTTATGCACAATATTACTTGTCACTAATAGCCATATGGTAACTCGACAAGAGGATATTGAGTTTTTTATTCTAAATTTTCTTGATTTTTCATTTCATTTAACATGTACACGACACATAGTTAATGATAATCTTATGGACATTTTTTTGTCATTATTAATAATTATATGGTAACAAGATAAGAATTATTGTCACTCAATGTATATATTTAATAACAATTTTAAAAAATTACAAACTTATATTTTATTCTTAATATTATATGTTAATATAGTGTAATTAAATGTTATATAATTACAAAACTATAGCTAGACGAAGAATATACTAGTTATTTTGGTTACAAGTAGTCAACTATAAGAACATTCTCCAATTTCTATGATGCAACAGATTTTGTAAGGGCTATAGCATATTCCAGCAGTAGTAAGCATTTATTTATAATTTTATAAACTCCAGACAATTCTGGTTATGACTAATGTTTTTTCATTTAATTTTTCCATGTGGACTGGAAATCTAGGGGAATATCTTTCTTAGGACAAAATCAAATGTACCCATCAAAACAAAGTTGTTTATGGTGCTAAGACACTTCCTCTGCTAACTGTTAATCGTAGTTGGGGACTTTTGTAGTGTCTTCATCTAGGAGTTTCGGACCAATAAGTTGGTCTTGTTAGTTTACTTAGTAAACGAGTTGGATCTAAGACCGATTTTTGTCCATCAATAATGATTCGTAACTTTAATTAAAATTACATTTGTTGGGAGAGATTTGTAACTTCAAACTCATGAATTACTCATGGATTTTTATTTGGTAATAATTCGTCATTTTTTTATTGTAAAAAAATTATTTATTAAATGTTTATTTGGAATTAAACCAATTTGTATTATTTATAAAAGCGTTTTAAATTTTTTAAAAATAAAATATGTCAAGAAATAACAACTTATTTAATTTTAATGGTATCATGTCTGTTTTAATCGTTTTATCAGTTAAAGAACTTGTTATACCAAACACCCTAACATCTCATAAGATGCGAAAACATCTTATCAGTCTTAACATCTTATTATATACAAACACTTTAAAAACTTATTTTAAAATAAGATCCGAAATCTTATAAACTTCTAAAACATTTTATAAAATATAGAAGCTTATAGCATATTTTAAAAAAACTTAGCCAAACAGCCACTTAATCTCTAGGCTCGTGTAAATTTCAAAGTAAGCATTGCTTCCTCTAGTAGACAACATATAGCACGCTTGGAATTCTTTTCATTGTTTCATGTAAATGTTGTCTTTATTAATATATTTTATTAAAATTTAATATCTGATTGTAATATAGCGATACAGTGAACTATATCTAACATATATACATATTGAACATGGTCGGAATTTTTTTCTTAAGTAGGGTGGTGATGAATTTCAAATTATATTTCATTTAAAAATGTAATCAGTTAAAAAAAATATTTTAATACATAATATCTCGATTGGATTTTGACGAGAAAAAATGTATAGAGGAATGGTATAAATGAGGGGTTTTCCAGCTTTTAAGGTGACATTAACTAGAGTAGACAAATGAGCTAATACTTCGCTATCAATCAATTTTGATGCTTGATTGGGTTTTCTTCAATTCTTTATTGATAGCGATAAATAAATTACAATAGCTCAATTTGATATATCGAGCAAAAATTTAATTTAATTAATATATTAATATAATTAATAATAATAATAAATAAATTATAATAACTTATAACAAATGAGATATATAATCATATGTATAATAGAATTTGAATTCGTAACTTCAAATTTATTTATAAATTTGAATTCGTAACTTCAAATTTATTTATAAAATATTAATTTTAATAACAACCACTATTTTAAAAAATCGTTGGTGGTCCGTAGGTACTCTCCGGTCAAGGCAGCAATACAGTGGAGGTCTCTTCAAATTGGACCAATGAATTAATGAAAAGGAACAGAAGAAAGTTCCACAAGCAATCAATTGCTTCAAAACAATGCAATATTGACATCAGACGATTTACCTGCAAAGAAAGGAGAAGCTAACATCTCTGCATGTTTCTTAGTGCCAAAACGAATTCCTGCAAAATAAAAAGTATCATATTATAATATAAGTTATATGATTAAAATTTTAAATTAATAGGCATTACCTGCAAGTCATATATAAATTTTTTAGCCAAATTGACCAAATAAGGATTAAAATTGTTAAATTTTAAAATTACATAATTAAATTGAGAAAATCAATTCGTAAAAGATAAAAAATATCACTTCGACTTTAATTGTATTTTTCCCTTATTAAAAGCTATGAACTCAATATTGTTAAAATAAGTGCGAAAGTTCTTGTAATTTATTTAAGGGTAAATTACAATAACCCCTGAGATTTGACATAATTAAGAATACTTTCTCGTTGTTTGAAAAATTATTAATACCCTCTTGATTTTAACGTTCGTCTAACAATTAGCCCTATCCGTTAGGTATTCATCCATTTTTTGTGGTGAACTAACCAAAATGTCCTTATGGATTAAGAATTTTAAATTTATTTTTTTTAATTTTTGTAAAAAATCTAAATGGATAATTTTTTTAATTTTTTAAAACTTTTTCTATCTATCCGGTTCAATTGTTTTTACAAACTTTAAATTAAAAAAAAATAGAAAACTACAGTAAGTTCAAAATTGACAATTTTATATTTTCATTTAACGAAAAATATTTGTGATTATACTAAATTTTAAAAAAAATCGTTATAATACCCTTTATTTAATATACCCATTTGGGAAGTAAAAGAGAAACAGAAAGAAAAAAATCTTGAATTTGATTCAGCATCTCCCACAAAAGTTGATCCGACCCTTTTTGAAAAATGTTCGTCAAGAACTAACAAAGGGGGATTCCACGCGCTTAAAAGACATCTTTAAGGAGCCCAGGTCCCAGACCCGGTTTTGTATCCAAAACCCAAATCCGCTTTCAAAACCCACTTAATTTTCATTTTGTAGAAAGCGCATTTCTTGTGTTTGATATGAGATTTGAGATATTAGAAAATACAAATAAATTGCCGAAAACTCTGATTTCACTTTTCTTTAATAGAAAAGCAGACTGTCGCGTTAAATGTAGACTTGAAAACCCACCTACAACAACACGCTTTATACCCAATCATCTTTGATAGTGTTGTATTATATGTTCTAGGAAGGCTGCTCATACAAGGTTGAGGCTAAGTTTTTATGAATAAGTTCGATATTATGAGTTTAATTTTTTCTAAATAGATAAATATTTATCTGATTTTTTGTGAATGTATTATAATTTATTTTTATAATTTTTTGTTATGATGTATGGTTCAATTTATTGATATATTAATATAATATATAATTATCAAAGAAATTTGATAAGGATGTATCACACCTATGGAAGAAAAGATAGAAATTACTCTTTTGGAACGACAATATGCCATAAAAGTCCCAAGATCCGTGTACTTTTAACGATTCGTCGACTCCAATGATCCGAGATCTGAACGTAGATCTCCCGACAACTCATGGTTTGAGATGGTGCCACTTGGACCAGGTACATATGGCCATATGGTCTTATAAATACACTCATTCCACCGAATCTATGGTAAGACACGTTTCATCGATTTCTATCGCATTTAATACTCTGATCACTTTATACCATCTTGACTTAAAGCTGACTATTGGAGGGTATTAACCCAACGAGCTTCTCTTCATTTCGGGACTATACATTTATTTGGTGACATACATTAAGCTCGAGTCACCAGACTTCAAGGGGATCGTCACTTTCGACCTGGATCATAATTAATCAAAAGACATGAGGTATATATATATATATATATATATATATATCATTAATTCTAGTTTGTGGAAGCTGAAGCTGTTGTATATTGAACCTTCGACATAGTAACAACAAATTAAAACCATAATCCTATTCAATTTCTTGCCCATAGTATTTGCAATAATGCAATTTGACATAGTCATTTACATTAATCAATAAGAAGCAGTGGCTGACGAGGAACAAGCCTCAATACAAGACCGTGGTTAATGTATGAACTCTAACAATACGATCCCTCATGACATGGAGCAAGCCTCAATACAAGACCTCAAGTGGGAAATATTCGAGCTCTCAAAACAGACACTTGTAAATTATTAAACGACTCGAAACACATGTAAGAAAAAAACCTTTGTGAAATTTAGGTACGAATGATGGAATTGTTAGGATATTAAAAGGAGGTGATGTGAGGCATGTCTCTAAAGCCACTTGCTTGACAATAAAAAGACCTCTGACTAATTATCCCTCTAAATTTCTTATGACTTGTGGCTGTCATTATATGATCTTATGTCAAGGCTAATTATTAGGATAAAAACTAAAAATAAAACTTTCATAATAAATATTAATTAATAACAATTCACAACAACTATTGGTTGTTATTTCAACAAGTAGAGGTCAAAAACATTAATTGTACTTCACATTAATCATGACAAATATTGTTAAAACTGCTTGGTAAAAAATTTAAGTTTCCATCTCAATTAATTTGATCCTCGTTGATTTAATCGTGTGCTCACAAAAACTCACCACTCTCTTATTCTCCATTTCGATCTTGTATATATACATACACACATTTTTTTTTTTTTGGCACACGCATCTCTCACTAACCTATTTATCCAGATTTGAACTCAAAACCTGTAGTTAACGTAAGCCCAATTTACTGTGCTTACTCCTACGGGACATCCACATACATATTTACATTAAAAAAAAGTTGAGATTTTTCGCTACACTATAAATGATAATAATTTAAAAATTATGATAAATTAATACTATTAACCACGTTAAACAAAAAATGCGAAAACATAAATATTTACCACTGTTAATCAATATTTACTATATATGGTTTTAGCTACGGTTAATATTTAATTTTACTTGCGAAAACAACAGTTAATGTGGGTTTTATTAATTTGTATTAACCATAATTTTTTCTTTTTGATAGAAACGATCAGCTGTACGGAAAAGTTATATATAATATTTATATACAATGACGTTTAACTTTCCCTGCCATATAGACGATCATCGAAGTTGTCTCAATCAGGCAAAGATTTGCAGGTGGATCGAATATGGAGTAATTCTAGAAATTTTCGTCGTTGTACAAAGTAGAACCAGCAACATGCAGTTACAAACACATGGTTAGCGTACGTACGATATTTCGTATTTTCATTGTGATGGTTGAAAAATTAACGTGACGACTGACGACCAACAAATAAGAAAAATTCAGTCATAATGTGACCTAAAAATCTTGATGAAGACAAGAACATGATTTTTTGTCAATACTAAAATCAATACACTTCAATGCGTTTCCATTTCAAAGGGAGGTAGTAACTGAAAAATGTTATTTCAGGAAGCTAATATTTGGTTACAAAAGTCTCTGGCTTTGGGAGGTTTTTCTAATTATCAACTTGTTAAATATTTTAACCATTGGGAAGCTTTATCTAATTAGATTCTTTTGTTAGTATTTAACTCGAGTATATAAATAATCGAATGTGAATATATGACTTTTTTTTATTAG
>NC_026153.1:5388144-5423198 GCF_000512975.1 Sesamum indicum
AGGGAAATAAGTAAAAATAATAATTTTCTGTTGTGGTTAATTGTTATAGCTAATTAAAGAAGAAAATCATGGTAAATATGGACAGTCTCCCACCCTACCACTATAAATAGGGACATTTTTCAAAAATTCAAAACACACACAGAATTGAAGAAACAATTGAAGACAAAAGCAAGAGAGCATTCGAGAATTCCTAAATCCTCTCAAGCAAAAATCAAGAGAAATTCACGATGTTCAAAGCAAACTCAAGGCGTTCGTTGCGGAAATAACTCAAAGTCAATATTTGATTCCTAAAGAAGTCGAAAGACCCACGAATTAACATTGTCAAAAATACAAATCCAGTTTAGTAGAAGATCAAAGAGTCAAATCTATCCATAAATATTCAAATTCAAGTCAAATATTCTCAAATTCTAACTTCAATTCGAGAACAAGTCAAAACGCTCATAGATTAACATTACTGAAGATCCAAACCGACATTGAAGGAGATCAAACTATCAAGTTCTACTTTTGAAGAGAAGAATTAGTGGGTTACTTTGAATTCAGATATTGTAAACCACTCATATTTCAATTAATAAATCTCATATGCATATTATTTCTTGTCTTGTAATCCATTGTTGCAGACATGAAATTTGTGTGAACACAAATCAATCACGATTCCGCAACGGCCATTAGTCGTTTCTGCAAGTGTGACATTATGAATACATCCATCCGTCGGTCTTGGATTTTGACAAATCTAATTCTAAATACAAAGGAGGTTTGGATTCTACATCCATCCGTCGAGTCCTCAATATTCATACTATAATTTTTATTACCAAAAAGAAAATATTTTTGCACTATAAATAATTATAATTTAAAAATAAAGATAAATTCAATATTATTGATCATGGATGAATAATTGATGTAAAAATTTAAGTTTTGATCACGATTCAATATTTGTCATAATTTAAACTATGATAAAAAATTTTGTTATAATTTTTAGTTAATTATAACTAATATTTTAGTCTCGTTAGTTGGCAAAAATAAAAGTTAATATCCATTGCAAAGCTATGATTAATTAATATTTACTATATTTTCTTAATTATGATAATTAATTATAATAAAAAAGATTATATATTTACATAATTTTGCGCCGCAGTCGTCCCTTAACAAAGCGGAAGCTTCTAAAGCTTTGAAGAACAAATTACTATCTACGACAAACTGGAATAATGGGAGAAAATATTTAAATATATAGTGAAATGAACGTCCCATGCACATTAATAGATGTGCAAAATGTAATCGATTTTCATGGTAGCAGACAATCTTGTTTTCCAATTTGGAGGCCGTGACAACAATAACTTTAACCCAATAATTATAGGCTGAATGGGAACATTAAGAAGTTTGATTATTGAAAAAATAAATACATCACAAATTAATAGCTTGCCACATTTTAAATGGATTAATTATTACGTATGATGTTCTCAAATTTTAGTAATTGAATGATGATTCAATCAAACTTAAATTAATTATTTTATCCTTAAAAAAAGTCAAAATTCAACCATATTTTACTAAAAAATGGTCATATATATGAACCAATATAAAACTAAAACTAAAGTATATGGATGGCAATGTTAAGAAACGAATGTGAAGAACTAAAATGGTTTTAGACGTAAATTTGAGGACCTATTATAATACATATATATATATATATATATATATAAGGAAAAATACAAGTAACTCTCTTGTGATATCGCAAATAAGTAAATTACCCCCTTATGAAAAAATAAATAGCGATTTACCTCCCTGTATATTTAAAAATACAACATTTTACCTCCCTATAATTTTTAAAATGAAACAATTTAGCTCTCTGTATAAGGAGGTAAATTATTTCATTTTGAAAGGTATAGGGAGATAAATTGCTATTTCTTTTCAATAAGGAGATAATGTGCTAATTTTCAATATCATAGAAGATAAAATTACTATTCACCGTGTGTGTATATATATATATTGGTTGGTATATATGCATGACATATATAGGAATGTCTGAAAGACACCTCAAACAAGGGCATGGGCAGTTTCTTTCTACTGGAGTACTGTATGCAAATCTAATTTTCTATCAGTCATATATAGTTAATACATAAAAATCATACACTATTGCTCAAAATCCAAATCAAAATGAATTAATTTCATGGAAATTCAAGAACTTATCACTTCAAATTACTACGCAGTTTCCATATATTAATTATTAATATATATAACTTAGCTAATCACTTATAGAGTTGAACTACTGAATATATAACATCATCAATTTAGCTAATTTTGATGAAAGGGGCACCAATTGAAGAACAAATATTGCTAAAATTGATTAGGGGTACATTAATAAAAGAACATTAGTCAATGATATGTGCAATGGATAATAATATGAACGCATAATTATCATATAATCAGCATCATAATTGGATAATGGAACAATATTCCCGTCAATAACAAGCAAAAGAAGAAATTTCAATACTTCAATAATTATATAATAAAATAGCCAGTCAAGAATATATACTTAAACAATATATATATATACATAATTGTGGAGGGAGTATCTTTTATTTTATTATATATGTACGTATATTTTATTCGTCTTCATTTTTTTAATGAAATTTATATACAAACTTGTCAACTTATATAGAAAAGATAATTATAAAAAAAAAAAGAGAGATAGAAATAGTTAGTCAATAATTACTTGGTCAATATTTCAGTACTCTCTCATGCCTTAAAATTGCGGTTAGGGATGTTTTGATTTGTGTGCCATACCTTAAACTTAGAATATTGGTTTAGAAATGAGCTGTCCTAAACCGGTAGGTCACATATATACAAATATGCTTTGTTTATTCAACAGAAAAAAAACATATAAATTCAGAGTCAATTTCTGACCCGTGGCGATGGTCCTAATTGGGGCATAGTCCTAGAAATCTACTACATGCGTATTTTCTCATTACCTGTCTGCATGGATATAGCTCGCAGAATTTAGGGTTTTAAATTAAAGATTAATAAAACATGATTGCTTCCGAAAAAAAATAGTTTTACTCTTTATATATATATATATATATCATATGTATATTAAAGTGCTGAGGTTGTTAATTATGGAGTTACAGTGTGAAATTCTTGAATCTGTGGATTGCTAAGTGATTAAAGTAAGTAGCGGTCGGCTCTAAAATAGACCCTCTTTATGATTAATCAAATAATTAATTAATAGTTATGAATTTGGTGAAAGTGGTAGCCCCCCTCCTATAATCCCATCTTTAATGATCATTTATTCAATTATATATGCATTTCCATATATGGATGGTTGAGATATTCATATCTAATACTTTAAATTTTTAATTGAGATGATTGTTTATCATCGTATTAGGATCATATATTTATAAAATAAAGGTTGAAACATATAGAATTAGCACGTGAAAGGAGCATGCTAAGATATTAACATTAAACGATTCTTTTGTCTAACAATTTAAACTTTTATATGACGTGGTTATTTAACTATGATCAGATCGTATTGCTGTCATTTGTTTTGTTTCCTTCTTTTGTTGTTCCCTCAATTGGGTGGGAATAATATGTTTATTTGTGCAAGTTGTATTTTTTCACTTTTAATTTTAAATTATATAATAAATTTATGAAAAAATGCATCGATATTATTAAATGAAATGATGAAAATAGAATTTAAGATTTTAAATTATGGAAACCCAATTCTATTAAATAGTAGAAAAATTAAATGGAGTAGTGTTGTTTTTGGAGATCATCAAACATACAACTCTACACATATTTATGGTGTAATATATAATTTATAAAATTGACAAATCTAACGGCTGGCGTCATTCCATGAAGACAGTGATACCACACTCGGGTTTGACTCGAGGGAGTAACCAACGGTAAACGATCAAATTTTTAACAATGTAAAAAATCAGACACCAAATAGTCAAAGAAATCGGTGTATTTTAGGAATTGTTTGATCAAGTCAATGAAATTCCCATATCCTTTTTTTATTTCTTTTTTAACGCGTCCAACGGTCAAAGTCTTCATATCCACTTTCCCCATTTTACCCCTATTTCTTTCATTTTCTTCCAAATTTCTCCCTGCCCGCTCTCTCTCTCTGTCTATATATATATATAGGACACTTATTTATAGCTTGTTCTGGTTCAAAACCTTAACTCACTGTTTTTTCAGCTTTCATCTGCTTCAAAATTCCGCAAGCAGCCGAAGGTTTTTGATACATCTTTGAAGAGTAACGAAGTGAGCTTATTCAGGGCAGGTGATCAGTGAAACTCTGGGAGTTGCAGAGGCGGCGGAGGACAGAGAAAATGGCCGGAGCCAGCGGAGGAAGGTCGCTGGAGCAAACGCCGACGTGGGCTGTCGCCGTCGTCTGTTTTGTTCTGGTGGCGATTTCTATCGTCATCGAGCACATCATCCATTTAATCGGAAAGGTAAGAACATCCCGAAAACCTGGAATTATTATTATTATTTTTTTACCAAAATCCCCTTTTTTTACAACTACTTTTTTTATTGTTGATTTTATTTTTGAATTTGCAGTGGTTAAAGTCGAAACACAAAAGAGCTCTATATGAAGCTCTTGAAAAGCTGAAATCAGGTATATATGTGTGTGTGTGTGTGTGTTTATGAAATTCATGATTCCAAGTGAAATAAATATTAATTACTAATTAATTTCTAACAATTCATATTTTCTTCTTTTTTGGAATTTCCGTGGGATTGATAAAGAGTTGATGCTGCTGGGATTCATATCCTTGCTGCTGACAGTAGGGCAGGGTCCAATCTCGGACATATGTATATCGAAAGCAGTCGGCGCCACGTGGCACCCATGCAGCAAGAAGCAAGAGGGAAAGAAGTATCCGGCGGAAGAGGATCTTGGAGAGGACAACCGCCGGAAACTTCTCATGGTGGAGGAGGATGGCGGCGGCAGCTTTCGGCGAATCTTGGCGGCTGGCGGAACTGACAAATGCGCAGCCAAGGCATGAATGATGATGACTATTCTTTAGTTGCCCTTTTAAGACTTTTGAGCTGGAAAAAAAAAGGAAAAACACATGCACATATACGTTTATATGCATGAAATAACGTGGGAATTAATTGATATGTACTTACAACATTCGCAGGGTAAAGTTCCGTTTGTGTCCTCGGACGGCATCCATCAGCTCCATATTTTCATCTTCGTGTTGGCTGTTTTTCATGTCCTATATTGTATTCTCACCATGGCCTTGGGAGGAGCTAAGGTACCCTTATAAATTATATATTTTTCTAAATTAATTACTGCATAATCCACACACAGTTTGGCCCTTGACAAGACTTGAATCTTGATTTGTTTCTGGGTTTTAGATGAGAAAATGGAAAGCGTGGGAAAAAGAAACAAGAACAGCTGAGTACCAATTTTCACACGGTACGTGCAATCAAATTTAATCAAGAATTAATGTTTCTAATCATATATATAATTATAGTGTGTGTGTGTGTGTGTGTATGCATTTTGTGCTATGTGTTGTACCCTTAATTACTATCTCATTTGAGGCATCTCTTCACAAGAAACTTGTTCAACTCCGTCCAGAAACAGACAATGACTCGCAAAACATTTTTCATGTAATAATTATATATAGATATATATATCATCGTGATACTTTAAATTTGTGTTCAAATACAAATAAAAAAAACATGATTTTACAGTTATTGTGGTAATGACAACATTGCAGATCCGGAGAGATTTAGGTTTGCGAGAGAAACATCGTTCGGGAGAAGGCACTTGAGCTTCTGGAGCAAAACGCCTCTTCTACTTTGGATTGTAAGTTTTCACACACATTTACATACATATGTGACTATGGATGCAAACAAATACGATGCTCATCGATAATTTTATGTTTAGTGTACAAATATTTTAGGGAGAAAAAAATATTAAGTATGAATACTTTAATGTGTATGTAATTGAGTTAGGGTATATATATATTTATACATGTGAACACAAAGAGTATTGATAGCATCACTGGAAACTATATAGCTTTCTAGAAAGTATTTACTATATTTAGAAATTACAGAGTTTAAATTGGAAAATCATCACTTCAAAGTCCAAAATAACATTTAATTGGCAACACACGTAAAATTGTCCCGGTCGTGGTCGATTTTCGACCACCTCTACCATAGAATTAATCCTTTACATTAGTTTTATTAGTTGAGGGTGACAATAAATTTATTTATTTATTTGTTGAATATACAATAATAGCGTAGAGGGTCGACTTTTTATTTTTAAGTTGGAAATAGAATAAAAATAAATAATATTAGTGTAATTTTCATCATGTCAAACATGATGACATTTCCATAATTAAATTAATAGTATTTTATTTATTTATATGTATTTTTATACATATGAGATTTCAATAATTAAGGATTGATCAAGTTGTAGGGTCCCATATAATTGTATTTTTCGTATGTGATCAAAATTCAAGGAATGAAGAACGATTTATCAAATGTATGATCGTCATCATCACCTGCCAATCAGGGACAAAATTAGAAGGCAATTGCCCTTTCATATTGGTTTGACTTTTTCAATTGCCAAATTGCTGACTTTTTCTCTTGAGACTGATCATTATCATATCTACAAACACTAATTAAGTTTTGTTGTCTTAACTAATCAATTCCTAGAATTCTGTAAATTATAGACAAGTATTTTGAACTAATCTTTTTTCCTAGTAAGTACTTTATACACTTAATTGCAATTTCCGTGTTGTATATATGGATGCGTAGTGTTTCTGGTCCGTAAAAAGTTGATTTGGCAATTTAGTTTATTAATTTATCAAGTTTCGCAGACTAAGGACTTCTTTTGCTGAAATTATGGGTGAATCCAGATTTTCAGTAAGAGAAGTCCTCAATCTACAAAATTGATAGTTTGATGAAAAATTGTCAAATCAATTTTTTACAAGACCACAATATGAAATTTTTATATATACAAAATGAAAAATATAAAACCTACTTGGAAAATTGTTGTTCAATCTCTCTTATTGCACATGGGATTCCCTTAATTCAATGTTTGGTGGCATGTAATTTCAGAATTTAATGTTGTTGTAACGTTTCTTTTCTCATTTCCTTGTTTGTCTTCCTTGCAGGTCTGTTTCTTTAGACAATTCGTGAGATCTGTTCCTAAAGTCGATTATTTGACTCTACGGCATGGATTTATTATGGTATATTGCTATTTATTTTATTTTTTTTTTAATTTTTTGAGCTTGAGTATATATATCATATCGTATATATATAGATCACTTCGGTATAATTAAATTTAATTTTGACAATATATATATTTGCATGTCAAATCATTAATTAATTATTGTGAATTAATCAGGCACACCTCGCGCCCCAAAGCCATGCGAGCTTTGATTTTCAGAAGTACATCAGAAGATCACTCGAAGAGGACTTCAAAGTGGTTGTTGGTATTAGGTTGGTCCTTCATTTTCATACTTATTTTTTAAAATATCTTGAAAAATTTATAAACTCAGCCAAATGCCCTCCCAGACATCTTATAAGACACGACAAATTTTATTTTATAGCATTGGAAAATCACTTATAAACTCACCTAAGCACCGTCGTAATCAAGTTTAGCCTAAAATTCAATATATTCGCTGTAAAATTAGTCCTCTATCCGTAACTAATCGTTTCTAATTTGTTGCGTTTTTCAGTCCACCAATTTGGTTTTTCGCCGTGTTGTTCCTGCTCTTCAATACTCACGGTGAGTTGCGTTGCTAAAACTATTAAAAATAAGATCATTTAATATTATTATCTTAACACATTCGTTTTTGTGGACAGGATGGTATTCCTATCTTTGGCTACCATTCGTCCCGTTGATTGTAAGTGGTCAATTCTCTGCCCCCATACCCATAATTAAGTTGACTTTTTTTTTTTTTTTTCAATAATAACAAATAATAGATGGGTAGAAATTGAAATTTGGAAATGTGGACAGATAATATTGCTGGTAGGGACGAAACTGCAAGTAATAATTACAAAAATGGGTCTGAGGATTCAAGAGCGAGGAGAGGTCGTTAAAGGCGTGCCGGTGGTTCAGCCCGGCGACGATCTTTTCTGGTTCAATCGTCCGCGACTCATTCTCTACCTCATTAATTTTGTGCTTTTCCAGGTACTATTATTTCTTTATTTTTCTCATCTTTTTAATCATTAAAAAATTATATAATTACTTTTCTCTTTTATTATGATTTTTTACTTTTTTTTCTTAATTTTTTCCTAAATTTTGATTTTTGCAGAATGCTTTTCAACTGGCCTTCTTTGCCTGGACTTGGGTAAGTTTCATGCATATATTAATTATTAGATATTTTATTAATGTTGTTACCGAGTATATATATATATATTGTGATAAGACATTTTATTTTTCTCGGAGTAATGAATTTTAAATTTTTAATATTGATAGTTATTTAGCATAAAGTTGTTACTGAAAATAATTAGTAACATTTGACAATTAATAATTATCATTATTGATTATTAATAGTGGCAACTTTATTTACAATTCTTATGTATTGCTAAAAATAATAATAGAAAGATAATATCTAAATGAACGTCATTTAATATATAATTTGCTTTATACCATAAATATTTAATAAATAAGTTTGACCATATAATATTCACATATTTTGAATAATATCTATATATTGACTAGTTGGATAAGGATCCACTCATGTTACATGTGAGAAATTATTTATTACTACCTCTGCAGAATAATATTATTTCATCTTATATATGAATGATTTTAATTTAATTATGCCAACCCCAATTAAGGATATTCAAAGGAGTTTTTCAGCATTCATATATATATATATATATATATAAAATATGTATGTGTTAATTATTTAATTATTAAATATTCTATGCACGGTAGCTATATCTATTTTCCTCATCTACTATTTTAATTTAATTCAGTCAACTTATACATTAAATTATTTTTGTATTTTAAACAGTACGAGTTCGGGTTGAAATCTTGCTTCCATGAACATGTGGAGGATATCGTGATCAGAATCACAATGGGGTGAGCCTCACTACATGCATCAAATTGTTGCTCTCTTAATTGTTAATTTTGACTAAAATTAATTATTGAAGAATTTTCAGTCGCTAACAATTATTGGCATAATTATTATTATTTATGAGCAGGGTTCTCATACAAATACTCTGCAGCTATGTCACTCTCCCTCTTTATGCCCTTGTCACTCAGGTACATATAATTTCACCAAAATTGTTTAAATTAATTCGCGGGCAATCTCAATTGCATGTTGGTCCTCATATTTTATATACTGATTTTGTGTTTTGTTCTTAGTCAAGATGTTTTTAAAGATTATAGGATGATAAATTTAATTTAAATAATATTTTTTTAAAATATTTGTATGAAGCTTATGACATGTGTTATTCATTATAATTTTGTAATTAATATAATAACAAATTAAAAGAGTTTGTTAGAATTTTAAAATATAAATTGATAACTCCTCACTCTCTAAATTAATAACATCTGCAAAACACTTTTTCAATATGTTACAAGTTTTTAAACATTTGCTCACAATCATCTATCCTGTTGTCACAGATGGGATCGACCATGAAACCAACCATATTCAACGAACGAGTGGCGACCGCCCTAAGAAACTGGCACCACACAGCCAAGAAGCACATCAAACAAAACAAGCATTCCGCCCCAACAACACCTATGTCCAGCCATCCGGCCACCCCATCCCACGGCATGTCGCCTATCCATCTCCTACGCCACTACAAGAGTGAAATGACCGATAGTCTCCAAACCTCTCCAAGAAAGTCCAACTACGACATGGACAATTGGGAGTCGGAGTCCCCCTCTCCCACCCGGTTCCATGGCCAGGGCGACGCCTTTCACCATAACCTCGAGCTAGGCTACATGGAGCACAGGGTGGAGCTTGGCCAGCACGAGCCGAGCTCCTCCCAAGTCGTGCCGATGCCACAACCACCACGTGACCAACACGAGATCAATATTGGTATGCCGAAGGACTTCTCGTTTGACAAGAGAGCCAGTATATAACTAAAATTTGAAATTTGTGTCCAGTTCTAACAAAGTGATGGTTGAAGGTGGAGAAATCGGTACATGTTCTTACCGATTTTCTTGAGAAAAATCTGCCGGAAAATTGAGGTGTAGGAGAGGTTTTTGTTTCGTTTTAATTTCTTCATCAAACTTCAATTATATATGTGCATGCCTGTGAAAAGGAATCGGTCAGTGTAATGACAAACTATGACTTTCCTATCATGGGAAGATGAATTGTAATATTGTGTATATATATATATACATCGATCAAATGAAGGAATTGGATTTTTCACGCAAGTAATATATATACTACAAGAAGTTTAATATTTCATCATAATTAATTATTATAGTTAAAAATAAATAATTGTAATAAATAGTTATTGATCTCGTTATGCAACGATTCGCAAGTGGTCACAAATGTTATGCCTAAAAACTATCGTGAAATAATTTTCATGGTGGATAATTTAAGTTTTTATATCGATTTTTTATTTAATCATGGATAATAATAATTATTTACCATAATTTTTATTTAACCATGGGAAATATATTTTTTATGTGAATAAAATTAATATTTTTTTATTTTTTGTTGTTACCAGTGTGTTATCAAATTGTCAGTAATCTCATACCAATCTATTATAAAAAAAAATCAATTCTAATATAAAAGAAAAAGAAAAATCCTCTATACTTATAAACGACAGTTAATGACACTGTTGTACCAATTTTTAAATATAATAATTATATTTTTCATTAGATAATTTTTTTATTTATATATTTTATTTTTATTTATAATATATTTTAAAATATAAAAAAATATTTATTATATATACGTAGGAACAACGTGTTGTGATAGCTAATTTATTCAAACTACCAGTTGTGGCACGTCATTCCTACATGCATACAATAAGTAATCTTTTACACTTTAAAGTAAACTACAAATAAAATAAATATATAAGTCAGTACATTACATTAATAAAAAGAATGAAAGAAAAAAAAATAATTTATAAATTAATGTAAACTTTTGAAAAGTTGAATACATTAGTTATTTTATTATGAAGAGGCATTTTTTTACTTCACAAAATATTAATGAGACGATATCATTAACCATCATTTGTAAATATAAAAAAAAAATTATATTAATATAGATATTGCATATGTATGTACATACCCAAAACACAAAAAAAAAAATTAATAAATAAAAAAATAAAAAAAAATCACTACTTTCTCCTTATCATGCATGAGAGACGGTCAGATCATGTTGGGGCTTGAGATCATTCTCGGACCTTTGCAAGCCGACTGCAAATGGGCCTTCCACCATACGGGTTGGTCAGTCCAGGACCGGCCCGTCAATATCGCTGCTCTTAGGCCATCATGGAACAACAATATGACATTATGACACGAGCCGCGTTCAAAATATATAGTAAGTGTAATATATTTATTATGTGATTAATCAATTTTTTTAAATTATATATTAATTATATGATAAATTTATTATATTTATTATATAATTATTTTAAATTTATTTCAAACTCGATTTGAACTATAAGTTGAAGAAATGAGATCAATAGCCCAATTTAAATTTCTGACTTATTGCTATTGAGTAATAGAAGAAAACATGCTATAATTCTCCAAACACTTTTTTGAAAAAGAAATTAAAAGATTCAAGTATTGCAAATTGAAACTTAGATATATAGCTCAAATTATAAAGTATATTATTAACCTTGAAAATTTAAGCTAAGTATCTAATAATTTAATTTATTTTTCAACTCTACCTCCATACTGACTTTTATTTTTATTTTTATTTCAAACTTGGTTGAAAAAATAGATGATTTTTTTAACTGAAAGCGATGAAATATTAATATTTTTTAATAAGTTAATTATAATTATTAATATCAAATTTCTATCTAACTACTATAGATGATTATAATAATATATAAATTATTAATTAAATGAACTACTATTATTAAAATAAAACAAGGCGTATTATTAAATTGAATGAAATTGGGAAGAAGCAAAAGATTTTCTCCCGACATGAGAGTGGTAGCTGCCATAAAAGTAAGTTGAAATTATTGAAGCACATACCAAGAATAGTATAACAGCAGCAATCCCCACAGCCTTAGGGATAATGCAGTTTTATTTGCAACTACAAGACAAACTTAGGGAATCAAACCCACACAGTCTTCTCTTCTCTGGCCCCTTTCTATTTTTAATAGTTGTAAACTTCATTTTGGTCCCCCAACTATTTTTAATGTCATTAAGCCCCCTTATATCATGAAAACATACCCTTTTAGCTCCTCCAACTAAACTAATCATATCCTTAAGGGCTAATTACATTAAACCAGTTTAAAAATATAATATATTTTTTTTTTCAAGAAAGTTTAAAAGTTTCACTTACACTCTCTGAAAATTCTTCCTTTACACTTTACGTTTTTCTGTTAAGATTTGGCAAAAATACTAACGCTAACAAAAAATTATATATATTTTTTTAATTTTATCCCTCATTTAATATTTTTATATATATTTGGAGTGATGTTAACATCATTACAGTAATTTCCTTATAAGTATAAAATTATTACATGAGAATATTAAATGAGGGGTAAAAAGAAAAAATTATGTAAGTGTTTTTTTTTTTCCCTAACTTCAGCATTTTTCATTCAAATCCTAACAAAAGGGGGTCAGGTTTAAATAGTGAATTTTTAAAGGGCGTGTAAGTGTAATTTTAAAACTTCTTTGAGGGAAAGTGTAATTTCGCATTCTCATATGGGACCTAAGGATAATTAACTCTATTCTTAGAATATTGTAATTATCTAACAGCAGTGACATATTCGATGTGTGCGCTTAAATGTACTGCATGTATAATTTAACATATTTATGTACTTTATGTGATAATTTTTTTCATTATTAAAATATTCTTTTGGTTAATTTATAAAAAGACATGGTTGAAGAAGTTTGAATGTTGAAGGGGGAGAGAACGAAGAGACGGAACTAAATGTTAAAAGAAAAGATGACAAAAAAGTAGCACACTCGGTCGATATAGCAGAAGAAAAAAAAGATGGCAAAAACTCCAGATTCTGGCACGGTCCCGGTCCAATTCAAATTCAGTACGTATAGACTCATCATTTATCTAATATTTTCTAAATATATGGTTCACGTGAAATTGTAAAACTAAAAAAATTTATAAATATTCGCCTTCTTGTCTCTTGTATAATTTTTGCTATCTTAATATTTCTACGACCTCAAGCATTTCTTCTATACTACTTGTTTATTTTAGGAATAAAAAAATTATAATCAAAGTCTTCCCGTCGTAGTTTTCTGATTTTCTGTCTTGTAGGTCCATTATTGAGAAGAGTTTAGGCATATTTAATCCATTTGGGAAGAACATTCTTTACTGTGGTGTAAATACAATATCAAACAAATTTACATGCATCACACACCTGTTTTAAGTCCTTCATGCTTAAATATTATGGGTTATTAAATATCTGTTTTAATAATGTACCGGACCATTTTGTAAAATTTGTTAGAGAAGAGAATATTTTGCATTTTATAAATTTTTTTCTAATTACTGCATGAATAGGCACAAGTAACTTAATTTGATTTTAAAGTGTTTTCAGATATTATCGTAATTTGTAGCTATTAATTATTTAACAAAGATCTATATTGATTGAGAAACACATTAATATATTAAACAAAAACTAAGCAGAAATTAAATGCAATTATATAATTTTTCAAATTTCCCTAAATACATAGAAATAGAAGAGGTAAAGCTATTGTATTTTCTTAGCTAGACGGGGCAGAATGTATATTTTTTATAATATAGAGAGGCAAAATATAAGAAAGATATATTTGAATGGGGCAAAACTGAAATTCAACATTTTTAATTAGCAAAATCGTTGCTGCCTGTTTGCCGCCCCGCCCTCCTTGTCCATTGCTGCCCCTTGTTTACTGCTGCCCATTTCAGATTGAATGATTGTCCCCTCATTTATACATATACTTTTTATTTTTCTCATAAAGAATTTGTGCGGCTTCATTCTCTGGATACGGCAATAATCTTCAAAGTATAAATCATTCACAAAATTATTTATGGAGAAAATTGAACTCAACTCCAAGTGCCTCATATCATATGCCCTTCAAATTATAAATTACTAACGTAGTACAATATTTTTCTGTATATATAATAAATAATATTTTATATTTTAAAATAATAATAATAAAACTAATTTAAGCATAGACAATTAATAAATTAGTGCAATAATGTTATAGCGTCGTTTTACAGCTATAAAGGAAACTAAATGGACAATATCTGTTTGGGAGTCACTGGGTCTCTCAGTTACCCAATATATAGGGTAAATTATCATTGTTTTTTTAAAAAAAAATATAGAAAAATAAATAATATTTTATTTATTACAAGAACTTATGTGAAAATTTCGAACATCACGAAAGATAATTTTAATTTATCCTATATGTGTATATATATATATATGTATGCCGACACCTAACCACTATATATATAGAGAGAGAGAGAGCATAATAGTGACTTATGAGAAAAGGGTTTTACAAGTAAAATCAGTTTGTGAGTGGTAGGAGAAGAGAGGAATCAATTAATGGAGATGGCTATTTTGGGAGGGGTAGTGGGGAAGATGAGCAGGCAATTCTACGCTTTGTTTTGTTTAGGTGTGCTTCTCATATCTGTTGCCATAGCTCAACGCTACTCCTCCGTCTGTGCTGACGACCAGGAACTACTCCCCGGTGACGGCCGACGTGAGCCCGCCAACCGCCGCCTCCGGTCCCTGCCTGGCTCTCCTCTTCACCGCCGCCCCCTCCACAGTCATTAGAGGCTTGATTTGGTCATGACCAGGGCGGAGCAACGCCGCTCCTGAACACATCAGCTACCCCTTGATTGATTAATCAACGTAACTGCTCTTTAGATTTCCCTTGTTTTTTTCCCTGCAAATTGTTGCAGCTAATCAATTAATCTGTTGTTTATCTGTCCCAATTTCTCTGAGTTATGATGATAATAAATAAAATATATCTGTCAGCATAGCAGAATGATTGCACTTTAATCCGTGTCCCAAAATTATTGTCCACTTATAATGTATAGTATGATGATGTGCAAATAAGTGTGAAATTATCAAATTATTTTATTCTTGCATAGTGTTTTCTTTTTATAATCTTACTATGATTGCTAAATGTTAAAATAGTAATATTTGTTATAATTACAATTGTATTGATATTATGTTAATTAATTTGTGAAGAAATATTAAGAGTATATTATTATACTTTAATAGTTAAATTAATTTTATAAATCACTAGCAGCACCCTCGTGATGAGAAATCTATAAGGTCTAAAATACGAAAAAAAATATAGTTTTAGTCGTGTATGTTTGGATAAGTGGCGACCACCATCCTCTAAGCAACACTTTGATAGTTTTTTCAATAATTTAGTCTCGTGACTTTAGAATTTTTATAATTTCAGTTTTTTTTAATTAATTGGACTAAAAAATTGCATATGACTTGTGTTTTACCCAATTATATTGACTATATATGCTGCCAAAAAGAGAACAAAATTGCTAGAATTTCAAATTTACATGACTAAATAACTTGAACTTAAATCCACATATTGTCGATTTTTATTTAAATATTTGAAGAGTTAATAAAATATTGTTGTCAAGATATTAAATTTTCCACATATTGTTTGTGGACTTTTATTTAAAACAAATACAGGAAAATTCAAATAAGTTTATATAATAACCTTTGTGTACGAGTTTTATAAGTACTGCTGTATTAGTTTATTTGAAACATTTTATAAGTTTTATATTTATTATAAGATGTTTTAAGGGTTTAAAAATATTAAATCTTATCTCAAAATTAAGTTCTTAAAGTGTTTGAATAAATAAGATATTGAAACTTATAAAATATTAGATTTTTTAGCATAATAAGCTCTTCATTTTATAATAATCAACAACCAAGCCATCACATTATTAGGATTCAAATTCATATAAATAATTTTTTATTTTTTGCTTTGAGGAAAAAAAGTAAATTATATGAAAATTAAAATTAAAATTGTGAGAGTGTTAGCTTTGTCTCTTGGAAGTTAGAATTAAAAAACCTCAGAGAAGATCTTATAAAAAAAGATGTGCACTTACTCTTCTTTAAAGAACTTAGAAAATTATTTTGGAAAAAATCATATATACAAACTATTAAGAAAATTTATTAAATAATTTTGTTAAAGTTATATTTTTAAATATTTTAAAAAATTTATATCTTATAAAATATTTTAAAAACTCTATCAACTCGGAGTGTGTGCGCTAAAACTAGTTTAGTGTAAATGAGTAGGCAAGAGGGCTGTATACGTTCCATAAGTGGGCTAACGATGTATTGGGCTATCGATTCTCAAATTTTCTGTCTTAAAATCAGCAGCCCCATAAATTGAATTGTCCCTCCGCACACTACTCATGAATTTCGAAAGAAACTCGGTTGAATGCATTACAAACAGTCAAAACATTCAACAAAGTACTAACAATGCTAAAAACAAACTGCACAACTTAACTCAACTAAACCAATTTACCCCCTTCATTGCATAAGAAAGGTCCTAGTATCCTCAATGAACCGTCTAGCCTGCAAATTTATGTCCTGGGCGGATTTCTACCCTAGAATAGCCTTTGATTTCGTGCCCGCCAAATCGTCCAGCAGATAGTGAGAAAGAGATCCCGATCCCACCGTCCCACCTTTCGGTGGACCTCTCGGAACCAGCCTTCCGTGCTAGCAAGGACACAGTCAACAGACTTCCAAGGCAGCCCGAAAATGGCCCGAACCAGTCGTGTGAGGCTGCAGAAGAAGAGAACATTCACCACATCCTCCGTCGTCGCGCCACAGCACCCGTAGCCATCAACTAACCTAATTCCACGACGCCTTAATTGCACAGTGGTCGGCAGCGCTTCGTGCACACTCCTCCACGTAAACAATACTGCCTTTGGCGGGGCTTTGGAGCTCCAAATGAAACCTCAACGTTGATCACAGTCCAAGCATTCTGCGTCCCCCGTATCGCGCGAAGTTTTATTATAACTTAATTTCAATCTATAATTTATTTATATAAATTTAAATTCTTTAATAATTATCAATTAAATTCTAGGAACGTCACAAAATTGAGGTTTTTTTAATATTATTCTCATGGGTTCTTTTTATAGGGCTAATTGAATTTCTAGCTTACCTAAATACTTTTAAAAATATTTTTTCCATCCTTAAATATATTTTCAAAATTTGAACACGCAACAAATTCATAATATATTCCTACGTCCAAAGGCCAATCTTCCTGAACAAGGGGGCCCCATGAAAAGCATAAGATTCCCCCCCCTCCTCCCAACTTTTAGAGGGACGTGAGTGTCTCGTGGGCTAGAGCGACATCTCGGGGAAGAGGTACAATCATCTCTTGTCTTGCATACCTCCAGTTGGATTCTTCAAACAGCTAAATATTTTAGATCGAATATAAGTGATTGATTTTTATCAATAATCTGCAAAATGCATATTGAATCTCTCAGTTGAAAAACCTACAAAATAAGTCGATGTTAAAATTATATTGAAAAAGTTTTCATTTCAGTGATTAAGTCAGGTGGAATGTAAAAGATAAATATAAAGGCCGTAAATGGTTAAGGAGTAAAAGTTATATCTGGTTTATGAAGGGTGATATTTTATATGTGCCGTCCAACTGTACGATTTCACGTGAACAACATATACCAAAATAATTGAATGACCGTGGTGAATCCATACATATTAGGGATTTGAAGGCACCATGACCGGCTCATAAAAAAATCTAATTTTATAAAATAGATCCAACATTTGTCACCAGAAGAAGATTGGATACGACCTTTGTAAGATTATTCCTGCATCACAAACATATGTATCCTACTTTTATATCTATATTCAGAACTCTTAGGGTACAGAAAATCAATTTATGAAATATTGGCATCATATTAGTTGTCATTATTAATAATTACTGACATATTTATATCGAAAAGATGAGTTTTATATGCCCACAAAATATAAGTATTTTCACTAAGTTGTCACTAATTATCATTATACATGTTACTAATTATTTATAATAATTTTATAATCATTGTTTTATCATTAATTACCACCAATAATTCTTATATAATCGTTGTCGCTATTAAAATTATAAAAATAATTGTAGTTAGAAAAAATCTCCCACTTAATACATATAATTAATGATAATTAGGTATGTTTAATTTGAAATGAAAGTAAAAATAACAAAATAATGTACGTCCAGAGTTTTACAACAGCATTTTTCATTAGATATCTTTATATAATGTTTCGTTTTCGGTAAATTAACATCTTTGTACTTACGTTAGTTATTACCATTGACTTTTTTTTTTCTTATAAAAAATTATAATTGTATTATCAGATGATACACGGTCATATTTCTCAATAACAATCAATTTATAAGGAACAATTTGACGGTAGGTGAAATTATATTTTTAGTCTTATATGATAGATAGTTCAACATTTTTAATTATTTGCTTTATGAAATTTTAAAATGATTCAAAAATTAAGATAACTCGACATATATATTTAGTCTTACGAGATTTTCAAAAGGATCTCAAAATTGAGAACTCGACACATTTAGTCCAGTAAATTCCGTAAAACAGAGGGCCAAATGTGTTGAATTTTCTCAATTTGAAAATATTTTGAAAATTTCGTAAAGTAAGTACTAAATGCATCGAGTTTTTTCAATTTTGGACTATTTTGAAAAACTCATAAAATAGAGGATCGACTATAAGTCTTGAACCCCAATCCTATGGAACTAAAAGTGTAATTTTAGTGTAGCTAGACAAGTCTAATGATTCTTATACTATAGACAACATTAAGTACTAAAAGGGAGAAAGCCAACCCCCTCTTGCTCAACTCATAATTAGACTCATACCAGAAAGAAAAAAAGACTTTCAAATGACTTTATATTTTTCTCTCTTATTTTTTCGTTTCTATTTAAGTGGACATATTGGCGGTCTAGCTTAATTAATAAAATTGAGATCTTATGACTCTAAAATTATGTGCTCGAATCTCATCAATATATGGAATATTTCTATTTTAATAACAAGTGTAGTTTTTTTTTTTTTTGTGGGGGGGGGGGGGGGGGGGGGAGAAATGGTCCAAAAACAATAATGAGATAATTATTTTTGAGTGTATATATAGGAGGGTGGCTGTAAAGCCTATCCACTTTTCTTTCTCTAACCTTTTTGTGATCTTATGTTTGATTCTATCTTTTACTATAACTTTTACTTTTTTACATTTGTGTACTCAAATGTCTTTCTTTGAGTCATCTTTTATGGGTAAAATATTCAGTTCATAATTATAAACTATCAGGTAATTAAAATGATATTTGAATTTGAGCAATTAAGTCTTATAATCTTATAAAAATTTTATAAAATTAAGTAGCCATGAAACATTGAAAAAATTAATACATTGATGAATTAGTAAGTGGACATACACATAAACGAGATTTGTCTTGTAACTGAAATTGACCAAAAGTAGAAGCTTGGAGTTTCAAAGTAGTCTACCATTTTAGTAAGTTAAATTTGTCCCATCATTTTACTTTGAGTCAAAATTTTCGAATTTTGCTAGTTATATATATTTTTCTAATTTTTTTATAACTATATTTGAGCAGTTCCCAGATTTAAAAATATTTAGGCTTCATTGTAACTTTCATCCTACATATACTGAGGATTTGAGGGAGCTTTATAGGTTGGTGTAAAGTTGATTTAATAATTAAGTCAATTACTTATCAATTAACGTGAATTGGAAACTCTTTTTGCTAGAATTTTCAAAACTCTGTCGCATTTTTTCACATGCATATCACGTGAGGACATAAAATTGGAAATTCTAAAATTTTGATGAAAAAAAGACCTCATCAATCCATCAAAATTGACAACTTTGGTGGACTATATATATATATATATATATATATATATATATAATCAAATCAATTTTTTACGAAATCAAAACTGCCACACCTCTACATATATATAACAAAAGTTGCAATTAAGCCAAATTTTTTATACTATTAAAAAAAATGGTGTTATCATTGAAACTTAATCATAATAAATATAAGATATTCAGAATGTACAACCAAAAAAACATATTTTTATCTTGAACTTAATTTATAAATGGAAAAAGTGCAATTTTAGTCCTATAATTTATAGGGTGGCATTTTTAATCCTGCAGGAATTAATTTTTTATATTTTGTCATATAACTTTAAAATTTTGGTAATTTTAGTTATCATTCGACAAATTTATCCAAAAATTACATGTAACCTACACATGACCAAATTAAAATGCAAATTTAATCCTGTAACTTAAGAAGATCTAGTTGTCATTTTTAATTTGTCTTGCACGAATTAATTTATATAAGGCTAAAATTACAACTTAATTGGGTTATGTGCAAATCATATGAAACTAAATATTGTCAAAATTTTAAAGTTACAAGACTAAATTAAAAAAAATAATCCGCATAGGACCAATAATGCCACCCCCATAACTTACAGGAATAAAATTATATTTTTTTCCTTTATAAATTTCCATGGACTTGATTATTCAACTATAATATTCTATTTGCACTAGAAGAAATATGATTTTTCGTATTCTATAATTTTTCTGAACTACATGGGACTTATTTATTAGACGAAAGAAAATATCAAGGGTGCTAGATGTCATTTTCAAACCATAGGGGATCTACGTATAATTATGTCAAACCTCATGGGAATGGATTGTAATTGTCCCTACAATTAATTACTATATCTATACTAATATAAAAGAGAAACGCCCCCCACACTCATAAATGACAATTAATGATATTGCCGCACTAATTTTTTGTAAAGTCAAAATTTTTCTTCAATTGATAATTAATTTATTCTATTTTTTTAAAATTTTATATTAATTGATAATTAGTTTTTATTTAATTATTTATTTCTTTTTCCTTTATATAATTGTATTAAGTTTGTTTGACCTTAGTTAATATTATTAATTTACTACAATATTAAGTTGTGGTCATTTACCGTGCATGAAAAAGTCAATGTTTTTATAATGTTGACAGCTGCTTGTACTATGTCGACACATTCTCCACAAATACTTAATTCCTCGAGAAAATCATTAATTCATCCTACAATCTCAATTCCCTCTTACAAATGAGACTGAATTATTCTGGTGGTAAGCGAAGAATGTTAAAGTTGGAGTATAAGGTGCAGGCTGATGAGTCTATAGCTGAGAGATTTTCAGAGTATAGGACTCAGCAGCCGTACGTGTGAGAGATAAGGAGAGAGAAAGAGAAGAGAGAGAAACATTAACTCTCCCCCACTGAGCTGCTACCTGCGGCTGCTAGCTAGGAGGTTTCATCGTATATGGAGTTCTTTTCTTTTTGTTTATCGGCAAATTAAAGAAAAAAAACATGCAAGGAAAGAAAAATCTCAGCGAAACAAACTCCACTGACGTACCCCAGTTAGGTTCTTTGTAGTACTTCTCCTTTTTTTTTTTTTAAAAAAAAAAAATTTGAGGGAAAAGAAACCACTCTACAACTCTTCATCAGGGCATTATCTATTTTCAGCAAATTCCTTGTTTTTTTCTGCCTGAATACCACCTAACTGCATCAGCTTTTGAGCTTTTAATCTCCTCTTCTACTCTCTTGATTCTTGGTTTCTCCTTACTGTTTATGGTTCAAGTTTCCGGAGATTTTTAGCTTAGCCCGACAAAGATGATGTCTGCAGGTGATGGGCTTCCCTCAGTTCATCCTGCTGCTTCCATGAGAGGCTTCGTTCAAGCTCCCAACCCCAACCCTAGTACTAATCCAAACCCTAATTCAAATCCATCCAAGAGGAAAAGGAATCTTCCAGGAACACCAGGCAAGCACACATACACATACATGTATATATGTGTCAGGTGGCTTTGTGTGTGTGTGTTTTGTAGCTATCTTGTATCTTCTTTTGAGATGGAAGCATAAAGGAGATTGATTTTGTTAATTCTGTGTGCATGCAGATCCAGATGCAGAAGTGATAGCGCTATCTCCAAAGTCCCTGATGGCAACAAACAGGTTCGTCTGTGAAATCTGCAACAAGGGTTTTCAGAGGGACCAGAACCTGCAGCTACACAGGAGAGGCCACAATCTTCCATGGAAGCTCAAGCAAAGAACCAACAAAGAAGTAGTGAGGAAGAAAGTCTATATTTGCCCTGAAAAAACATGTGTTCATCATGACCCTTCAAGGGCACTCGGGGATTTGACAGGAATCAAGAAACATTACAGCAGAAAACATGGCGAGAAGAAATGGAAGTGTGAGAAATGCTCCAAGAAGTACGCTGTCCAGTCTGATTGGAAAGCTCATAGTAAAATCTGTGGGACTAGAGAATACAAGTGCGACTGCGGAACTATCTTCTCCAGGTCCTACATACACTTCTCCCTCTCATTTTGTATAATACTTAATTATTAAAGAATTAATATTCATATATATCAAGAATTGAATGAGACTGGAGTATGATATAATTAACAAATAACTGATTAAGAGTAGTATTTTTGGTGGAACTGAGTTTTGTTAATTTGTGTTAATTTTTATCAAACAGAAAGGATAGCTTTATCACACATAGAGCCTTCTGTGATGCATTAGCCCAAGAAAATGCAGGATTAACTACTCCATTTCCATCTGCAAATTTGAACGTGAGAAGTCATGATGAATTGATGAGTGGGGGGCCAAACAATCTTCAAAATGCTGGAAGCTCCCGTTTTTCTGGGGTGTTTAGGACAGAAATTAGGGGATTCGAATCAGAAAATCAGCTCAATCTTGATTTGCAGAAATCCAGGCTCCCAATGTGGCTAGACCATGCAAATTCTCATCATCTCAACCCCATTGGAAATCCAAGTTGCAGTTCCAATGCTAGTTTCTTGGTATCATCAACTCCAGCCAGCTGCTTGCCTGCAGAACTGGTTCAAATGGCTTCTTCACAGACTCAGTGGTTGAGTAGAGGACAACAGGAATCACTTGCAGGTGGGAACAACATTAATGCTTCATCGTCATCTGCATGGCCTGGATCAGTACCAAGAGAGGAAGAAGAAAACAAAGGAAATTTGTCTGAAGCCATAAGTTCACTTTATTACAGTAACAACCAGAGTCAGCATGCAACCAACCCCCCACCAGCTCCCATGTCTGCTACTGCATTACTACAGAAAGCAGCTCAAATAGGGTCAACCAGGAGCACCAGTTCTGCAATCTTTGCCACTGGTTTTGGGCTCATGAGCTCTCCTCTTCCCAGTCTCGGCAGCTTCAGCTCTTTCAACCAAACCAGAAACGAAATTCATCGGAATCTTGGGAAAGGAGAGAACGACAATAATTTAAGTGGATTCATGGCTTCCAAATCTGAAGCTGAAAACAGTCTCACCAGGGATTTTCTTGGAATGGGAGAAAACGAAAACGAAAACGAAAACCAAAGCCGGCGTTTCTTGCAAGAAAATTTTGATCAGTTTGCTTCCATGGGCCATTACAGCAGAAATCACTGAGCTATCCAAGTGGTAAAATTTAGAGTTACAGGGGGGACATTAAAAGGGAGGTTAATTAAGGTTAAATTACAAGACAAAAAGCTTCCATAAGAGTACTGGACAGCTGCTGCAAGAGTCGGAAACAGAAGAGATCTTGTGAACTGTCAGAGGGGGTGGAGTGGGGGGAGCTGAGGGTCCACTGCACGTCCGAAGACATGACAAAAAGTGAGAAGGGAATCACAAGGCAGAAATTGGGGTTACTGCATGTAGAAAGTTTTGGTGCATTAATTGTTGTTTCTAGGGTTTTTTTATATCTGGACCACAAAACTTTGTGAGCCTGTGAATAATGTGCTCATTCAGGGTAGTGGTGTAATACTGTTGTGCATCTCCATTTCCGTTTAAGGGATTATTCCTTCCGCAGACCTCCTTTATTTACATTTACCCCTCTTCAACTATAGCTATAAATTTGAATATACAAGTGACTTGCACCTTATATGTACATTACAAAAAGAGCCCGTATTAGCGACGGAAGTTACGAGGACATTGCCAACAGTATGATGTTTTTTTTTTTTTTTGTTTGGACAGAATTAGCGATGACTTACTGAGTGAAGAGTATCCGCCTCTAAAAGCAATGTCGGAAAACAATCCCGATGCTAGAAGACGTCCGTCGGAAAGTTTTTAATGGAATTCAGATGGTTCCATCTAAGTTGTCCGAATGTCCGTCAAGGGAATGGAAAATCAAATGTTGGTTTTCCGATGGAAAATTCGTAACAAAAAAAGGTCGCCATTACTTTTTAACGTGGTTTTCCAATGGCACAATCGTCGGAAAATGCATCAAAAAATTTGAGATAGTGTTCCGTGGGTAACGTCGTCTGAGACATTCTCTAAAGGTGAGATTCATTTTGAAACTACATGTGTCGCAAAGTCCATTTCTAAAATAATTTATTAATTATTTAGACATGACAACGGTATAGGTTTGCAGCAGATTTGCCAAAACTTGAGATCTATCCACCAAAGAAAATCCAGAACCCGAGACCAGATCCAAATTTAGAACCCATCGGGTTGGACCCTGTAGTCCCAGTTAATATTTTCAAAATATTAAAAAATATATATTTTTTAAAAATAGTACTACCAAAGCTTTATGCATATAAGATAATAATACTATTAAAAGGTTAATGTTTTTTTAATAAATTTATATTTGCATATTTCAGACATTAAAATATTAAAAATTATATAATATGTGTTACTTATATAAATATTAACTTTTATAAACTATTTATATCATTATTTTAATTTATGAAAATATTAAGTTTATTTACTATATATATATAAGTATAAATAAATTACACATACTTTTTATATATGTATAAATATATATAAAATTTAAAAACATATTTGTGGGGTTGGTCTGGGATAGGTCAAGGTCCAGATCACTAAGATTTGGACCCGTCCAAAGACTTGTTTAAAGCTTCAAAACCTGCTCCAATCGGGGTGAGTTCGGGCTTGGTTTTAGGACTGGTTCGGGTCCAGCCACTAAGACTCAAACCCATCTTAAGACCTATTTAAAGCTTTAAAATCTACCCCATTCGAGATAGGTCCGAACCCCAGTTCGAGTTGGACAGATTTTACAATCGCTGTTACTTACGGGTGGTTTACCATCCATGTTACTTATTGGTGGTTTATCATCTTTATTACTTATCAGTGGTTCACCATTACAAAATTTGTCCCAAATAAATTCATGTATTTAAAATAAATTTGTTCTTATTTTTATTTTTTAATATTTTATTAAAAATATTTTTGAAAAGAAAATTAATTAATTAATAAACCTAAAAAATGTTGTAGATTTTACAAATCTGAATAATCTAAAAAAATTGCAATAAAATCCTAATCTAATGGCCCGCAGTATTGCTCGTTGATGGGCGGGTATTGCGTCGGTCCATCGACTAGGCTGATGACTGGAGGCGTCGGCTGCACGTCAAGGAAGAAATCGGAGAAACTGTGTATTGAACCTGTAAGAATAGGGAATGACATATACCAGGACAATCAATTATACTGAGCATAGTAATTTTAAGCTTGTAATTTTTAAATTCTATGCAATTGGCTAAATTGTATTTACTGGCATGTATGTTTAGGATTGTCATTTTACGACTCGTAGTTCCATAATTTATTGACACTTTTGGTCTTATTGGTTATGATATTCTTATTTTTGATTCCCCAACTTCTAAAAAGTAATACTTTTGGTCTCATGACACCTTTCTATTAAAATATATTAATGAAAAATGCCATATGCTTAGCTCGTGACTGTTAGGGCTTTTACATTTTTAGTCCGATTGGTTATGAGAATCTCACTTTTAATCCCATAACTTTAAAAAAGTAAGAATAACGTGAACAATGAGACCAAAAGTAAAGCCTTTCGTTACATAACAACAAATGCTATTTTTCCCTAAGACTAGCAATAAACTAATCCGTAATTTAGTAATTTTGTACAATTTTAGGACCCAAGCCACCAAATTTCTATAACTCGCCGGAGGTTATTGACGTAGACGAAATTAGAGCTTTTTAAATTTGGATTTTGCTGACCAAGCATCCAATCAAAATTGTTTGGAACAAAACTAATATATAAATAATGTTCACATTCTGATTTTATGAAAAAGAGACCAAAATATTGTTCACAAACTTATGCCGATTTTTGTTTACTCAAAACATATAACTTATTATTTTATATATACTTTAGGCATTCATTTATCTATTAATACAATTTATATAAGCATTTTTATTTTAAATAATTTTGCATACACATAAGGTGTACAACAATTTTCTATTAGTTTGATAAACTACAACGACCTTATCTGTATATCGTCCCAATTTTGGAGGAAATTTGTAATGATAATTTTTATTAACAAAAAGCCTTTAATCTAAGAGGCGTCAAGGTTTTACATATCAATCAATAAACGTCAGTTGGATGAAAAATGTCAAAAACCTTAAGAAAACGCATGGGGAAAAACCTATCCAACGTTGATGGGTTTGGACCAAGAAACGGAAGCATATGATCCGCTTAATGTTTCATATACCTTAATTTCCCCATTATGATTCCATATACTTATAATCATATGGTAACAAATCTGACTGTCTTTTGAGTTCAAAACGTAATCAGTTACATCTCCGTTTCATCAAATAATATACTAAGATTTTCCACAAATTTTTTGTTCAATTTTGTAATTGATTAAATAAATAAAAATGAAGTTTTGTTCAAAAACTAAACTTTATTGGAACTATCGTCTATATCTAATATTTATCCTTATCACATTTTGAATCTAATGAAATAATTTTAAATGCATATTTTTTTAAAATTATAAAATATCCATATTTTGTAGGAGACTTAAATTCAAGAGCCAAGACCTCTTATATAAAATCTTGAGAACTCGACTTTATTACAGAACATAAAAGATAAGTGGCATAGTAACAAGCAAAAAGTTGGAAAAATACTAATAATTAAGACTATGGTTTGATTTGATGAGAAGGGCCGAAAGTGGAAAGGAAAAAAGGGGAGGGAAAGTAAATTTTGTCGTATAGAGGAAAAGTGATACTTTAATTGAGTTTTTAAATTGTTTGGCATGATTCAAATCAAAGAAAATTTTTAATACTTTTCTTTCTTTGATACAATAAAAATAAAGGTAATTACATTGATCTTTTGAAATTTAATAGAATTATGAATACTTCGTCGATATTTAAAAAATTTGATAAAATTTTTGGGAAAAATGCAAGCAACCCCTTGTGATATCGCAAATGAGCAAATTATCTCCTTATGAAAAAATAAATAGCAATTTACATCCTTGTATTTTTAATTTAAAATGAACCAATTTACCTCCTTATTACCTCCCTGTATAAGGAGGTAAATTGATTCATTTTAAAAAGTACAGGGAGGTAAATTGTTATATTTTCATAGGTATCATCGAAAAGTAAATTGCTATTTACCCTAAAATTATATAATCTTTGAATAAAAATATGAAATTATCAATTTTTTTATTGTAGTTATTTTTAAAAAAATTAAAAATTGCAAAAAAAAAAAACTGATGAGGTGGATGAAATTTTTTAAAAAATATATAAAAAAGTATTCACTTAGTTCATAAAAAAGTTAACAAAAATAGAGGTATAATTCTTAATCCACATCGACATTTTCATTAGTCAATCACAAAAAATGAATAAAAACCTAACGAAGATCAACCGATTGAGGTAACTGTTGGACAACCTTTAAAATTAAGGGATGTTTGATAATTTCCAAACAATGAGATTTATGTGTAATTATACCAAAAACTCAAGGGAGCCATTGTAATTTATCCTAAAAATAAATTCAAACTCAAAAAATTATTATTTTTCAATAATATCATCAATTAACTCTTTTATTTTTAACTTTTTAGACTAGGACCTTGAGTAAATTACTATCACACAATAGAATAAACTCGTGCATTAATTTAATTTATAGCTCTTTAGCATACTAAGGAAAGAAACAAAAAAAAAACATATTATTTATTGTTTTTGCTGGGGATATCAGCCTGAAGAAAAATAATATATAATATATATATACACCATCTTAAACGGAAGAAAGGTTATACGAAAAAGGGATGACAAATAGGATAAAATAAAGTTAGAGAGAAAGTATACTTATAAATAATATGATATATCAAAATCAGAATTATTATTTTCAATTTTCCTTTTTAGCCTGATACTTTCACTACACTTTCGATTTTCCTTTTTAGCCTGATACTTTCAGTCTGCGTCCTGTTTTACTTTCTCTCCATTTATTTGTTCAAACAAAATATATGAATTCCACGAGTAGTAAATCTATTTGAATCAAATGATTGATGACAAAGTAAATAGTGATGTCCAAAGCATAAGTCAACAATACAAAATTCAGATAAAAGATTTGATCATCATCAAGAGAGAAGCTTTATGAAAGAGAAATTCGAAATGCATCTCTTCAATTCAATAGTATCTTAGAATCTAAGCAAGCATTGGAACAATCAATGAGTTTCTTTTGATTCTCTGTTATGAAAATCATAAATGTACCTGAAACTTGTGAACTTCATGTAAACCAGCCCTGGAAACATCATTCGTTTGTTAGTCAGACGGCTATCTCTTTCTCCAGTGATCTTTCAGTCAGAACACCAGATTGAATCTGATCTTTACATAAGAAAATTGCATGTCCACAAGAGATACAGATATAAATCATAAACCCAAAGCTGCTGGCGGACCAAAACCCAACTTCAAAGCAGAGCACACAGTAAAGTACACTGGAAAATTTTTCTATTTTTGATGAATTTCAGTCTTCTACAAGTGAGCATTCCTGGGGATGTTTAAGACTAGAGATACAGGTAATTTCTCTTCAGGATGCTTGCTACTCTTCCTAGATTAGTACCCACAACAGAGCATGAAGCTCATAAAGAAAAATGAAACACTAATCAGAATATATCTTTTAGAATTCTGCAACAAACGGCCACCGGCAAATGCAGAATTACCCCCTAGAAAGACAACACTGAGTCAGTTCCTGCAAAACAATTGTTGGAGTGTACTCTCAACTCCTGAAAATAAATATGGGTCATTTCTCAGCCTCTGGGTTTTCTGCTAAAGCATCCTCAGCCTTCAGCTTCTCAGGAATAAAATCTACGTGCACGCAATGTCAACATAAGCAACACAAATTTGACAAATAATGGCCTGATAAAAAATGTTGAATTGAGATGTTCAAATTGAAAAAGGTTCTTGATAGGCAAAAGGAAACTACCTGAGAGGAAATCAAACCGCTTTCTCTTAGAGACTACTGATGCTGCATACAGAATTAAAAACCAAATCAACGGGACCTTTTGCTACAAGTAATATATCAACTTGAAGGTGTTATAACATTTAAAACACAGGCATCATACATTTCATATACAGATTCTGGTTAACTGCACTAAAAGTTTTTGGAAACTTTGTCGAAGAACTCCATGCACATGAATGATAGAATTCAGCCAAACAACCATAATCACCCACCAACTACATAATAGTTGTAAAATTCCCAACGTGGTACCTGATGCTTACCCACAAGTCAGAAACTCTACTTATGAAAGGTAGGCGTAAAATTGCATGTTTTAGTAGGTATTATAATATCAACAATTCATGATATAGATTCAAACACATGAATTCCATGCATTTCAGCACTTAACAAAACTTCTAACTGGTTTCTTCAAGACCTAGTGACCAGAAAGAGAATAAATAAATAAATAACTTGTAACTTGCGGAAATGTACAATGTACTTCATAAATTATCAGCAAGCAATAATTAGTTTTAGAAAATCCCATTCATTTCAGAACTTAATTACAGAAATATCATAGATTTAATCACTCAAATGGAGATTGTTTTGTAAATTTCAGCACATTTATTTGCATGTTAATGTAGTATTCAACAAATAACACTCCAGTTCAACAAAATTTTCAAACTATCTTCTGAACTAAAGAACAATATGACAGTACTAACTTATATGACAGTACTAACTTTCAACCACTACTTCTTAGAGCAATAATATGAGATACAAACACTTTCATCTGTTCAAACTTATCTAAGACTCTGATCAGTAATTGCTTTCAGCAAAAGAAACAAAAGCAAGTACAACACAAAATAAGAAGACAAGGAGGAGGAGGAGGAGAAGGAATGATCTGCACTTTAATTCTTGAAAAAGAAGAAAATGAAATGAGAAGATAATGAAGAAAAAAGACAAGGAATAGGGAAGCACAGAAAAGGAAGACAAAAGGAAAAGTAAGAAAGGAGACAATTCCAGAAATAGTGCTAGACCTGCCATTATTCAGACACGCACCTTGAGCCTGTACAAAAGACACAATGCAAGACCAAGGTGAGTGCCTTACTTAAGGCTGGCACCTGGCCAAGAAAAGGTGCCCTTGACAAAAGGCTCTATCGCCAATAATGACTATGATTAATTCCTTTTCATACTAAAGAATTCTAGCTATTTTCTAGTAAGACAATTAAGAAAGAGATACAACAGCAGATAAAGAGCACAATCTTTTGCCATGTTGTATAATACATAAAATAGCATCATTAAATTAGAGACACTTATAAAGTTTATGGAAAGCAAAGATTGGTCTGTAAATCTCGGAACTCCTAACATTTGCTTGCTAATGTTATGAAAAAAACCGTAAGTGCATGTGGGTGCGGGGCTGCCTTTGCAAATAGTTTGACTCCATATATTGCAAGAGAAATTGCAGAGAAATTTCTTATAAATTTGATTGTAGATGAATTTTATGAACGTCATGCTCCAGGGTTGAAATTTGAAAATGTTTATATCTAATTGCTACATCCTTTGCAGAAAAATAAAATATTTTTAGACAGTTTTATTTGGTGTATTTTAGCTATCCTTGTCTAAGAAAATAAAATAGAATTAACTTTACAACTGTGGCAAAAAGTTGTTCAAATTTTTTCGCCTACTATCCACCCCAGCCCACCCTCACCCTCGCCCTCCCAAACTTTCGATCCTGGGTTTATCTTCACAGCAGATAATATAAGAAAGGACAGAGCAAGCAGCAGAATTCAATGAACCTAGACTTATGTACTACTGCACGAACGGACACCTATAATAATTAGAAATATGTCTGGTCAATGGCATGCATTGCTTCAAAATTGATCCAATAAAGTAATAGAAAGGAGAAGATGCAGTACACAAATGGTTGTACGCAGTATAGTTTTTGCGATCAAGAAATGTGCAAGCATAAGCCTCCCTGCAGAACAGTTGAAGAAACTTCTCCTGGAACCAGCAAAAACAATTTTCCGAACAACATTAATCCAAACAGTTAAATATCAAATCCACAGTAACTTTGGGTTGTTATCACGCATTACAACTAGTTGAAAGGTTACATGTACCCAATCCAATTGTTAAAAATAAATCAATCAGGATCAAACAGCTATAATTTCATTGCACTTATAAGTCTCATGAAAAAGGTACAAAATTCATTCACATGGTATTACAAAATTCATTTATATGCTATTTATAATTGCCCCGCATGCAGAAACAGGTTAAGAACAAGATAAACAGAGAAAGAAAGGACTGAAGCAGTCCAACTGGAACGGAAAAAAAGAATCTAATACAGACAATTCAACATCATTCTGTATTCATTTCCAGGACGGAAGAAATTTACACTTTGAGACTATGATCCACCAGGACGGCTTGGAAAGAGACACATGGATAGAGTTACTGAATAAGGGGTCCTAGGCAATCTACATCTTGTGCGGTTTGGTGGGCCCTATCATAAAGTTGTCACTACCTCAAGGTTTGAAGTTCTAAGTGGTATCAGTGTAAAGGTATTCCAGCTTAGTTTCATCATCTATGCTACTATTTAATTTCCTAAATCCTCTATTAGAATGAAACAATAGCACATACTGAGGAATTTTAAATGTCAATGGACAGAAAAATATTAGGAGATTCTAGCAGCGTCAGTTTCTACTTGAATTCAATGCGCACATCTCTCTAAGCAACACATAAGTCGCTCCATCTCAACCATATTTGCCAACAACGAAAAGCATATATTGTCTTTGTCAACACATGTGAAAAGAACTCGAAATCACCTAAACGAAGTAGTTTTTTTTTTCTTTTCAGTGAGAACACTCTAGCACTGCTAAAATCATTTAACATGTATCTAAGATCAAAAGGACCAGATCATATCAAATGAAATTCTAAAGACTCTTTGTAGCATGACATTAGACACAACAAGGATAGTATCATTTATTTCCTCACCCCAACTTCTCACCACCTTGTCACATTTACACTGCCTGCACCAGTCAAACACCAAAGTGCATCAGAAACCTAGCGAAGCACTATACCTCCAACATTCAGCCAAGCAGCTTCACCGCATTCAAATTCTGGGTGCATTAACCTTGTATGGCAAACCAAGTACATCTCACGTGATTGGCAGCAACTATTTCCTTCACCTCATATCCAGACTACACATATTGGTTCTGGAGACAGAACACACTCTTCCACATCATCGTGCCCTCAGTAAAAACATCAAATTCAAGAAAGAACGAAAGGTTGGCAATCAATTCGTCTCACAATTAGCATTTCTTTTTTGTCATTAACCAAACATGTTATTCCAGCTTCTTTCACTACTATATGAGTCTGCTTCTTCAATTCAAATTCTTCAGCCTAAAATCACTAGAATATGAATAAAGCGAAAACCAGACACGCATTGCACGATTACATATGAATGTTGTACAATGCTCTAGATGAACATCATACCCGCACAAAAAACAGTAACATGCCCGCAGAGAAACCCTAATGCTCGAAATTATGAGTGATATTAAGGCATACCGAAGCTCTATTGATGAGGAAAACGGCCTCCTGCGAAATTCGCAGATCCGAATTCTCGCTCTTGATAATTCGACTGACCCGATTCATCGGGAACCTATATAGCGCATTCTCCCTCTTCTCCTCTTCTTCTGCTGCTTTTCTACTTCTCCTTTTTCCCTTATTTTTAACATCCTTCCTTTTACCTTTCTTTTTAATGCTTTTGGGCTTCTTCTTTTCTTCCTTCTCATCTTCATCACTCGGGCTTCTTTCGCTTACGTCGTCCTCCTCCGCCTCTTCGCTGGATCCAACAACTTCGTCATTTTGAGATTCTGTGCTCGATGACGGCACGACGAGGACTTCTGTCTCCTCACTGGAAGCATCATCATTGGCTGTTTTCCTGATCTTGTTTCTGCTTTTGTTTTGGGTGGTGAAATTTCTGCTTTTGTTTTTACTCTTGCTTTTGATATGGATTTTGGAGTTGTTCTTCTTCCTGGTTCTCTCTGCTGGCACTTGCTTCTTCGCCATTGTTGTCAAGAATCGTTGCAGAATTCTACCTGACTATTTATTTATACAGAATGGATCAATGCTCGCTGCCTAGCACTATTTTCCCGGGCCATGAGATTTGGGCTAATTTATATTCACACTTTATTGGGCTGCTTCCACTTCGTTTATATATTTTAATGTAAAGAAAGGATTTATTCAGTGTTCGTTAGCTTAGTCCTTGGGAGTTATTTTTCGTGCATTACTAATTAAGCTCTTACATAAAATTTTGGCTCACATTAAATTAATTAAAATCACAAATACTACTACTATTATTATTATTATCATTTGTTAGAAAAAAAATTAAATAATATTGACTTCGATCACCTTCACGAATCAAAACATACTTATAAAATTGTAGATCATAAATTACCCATCAATATATCAATAAAGAGAATTAGACCCACAATCATTTGTCCGAAAGTTAACATTTCTTACCAGTTGAACTAACAAGTATTCGGTTATAAATATTAGTCTACTTATGTATATTGTAATTAACTATATACAAACAAGAAGATAAATATAAATTGAGTGAGTGTCTAAATTTGCGGGAATCTAAGTAAAATATCTAAAAGTTGGGCTGAAATGAGATGAGCGAAAGGTACGTATCAAAGTTGATTGTGCGGCCACTGCCAAGTGCTACGATTGTCGTAACGGTGACAGTTGAGCTTAGTCCACGAAAACAAAAGGCCAACAATGTCACCCTCGCGCAGTACAGCTTAAGAGAAGGACGAAGATAATTGTCAGGTGAGTAAAGTGGTTTCCTTTCCTTACCCCTCCAACGTAGATATCTCTCTCTTCTTTAGTCTCAGACAGAGAGAGTGTTTTCTCTCTCAAGACAGGCGCAACAGATAGGAGAATAAGTTGATTACTTTACAGGTAGCCTGTGATGAGAGGCGGAGGAGCAGTGGCGGCGACGATGGTGTTTCTTCAGTTCTTGTTTTGGGCCCTCATGTTGCCGTCTTGTTTTGGCGGCAACGTGACGTACGACCACCGGGGGCTGGTGATTGGCGGCAAGAGAAGAGTTCTGGTCTCGGGCTCCATGCATTACATGCGTAGCACCCCTCAAGTCAGTATATATGCACTTTCACACACACACACACACACACAACACGCAGTGATGTGGATATGGTTTATTGTTTCTAATCTAAATGTGTGTGTGTGTGTTTTCTATGTATATGGATGTGAATGCAGATGTGGCCAGATTTGATACAAAAATCGAAGGACGGAGGGCTTGATGTGATTCAAACTTTTGTTTTCTGGAATTTGCATGAACCAGTGCGTGGCCAGGTGAAATTCTTCAAGTTTTTAGCTTTTTTCTCTTTTGGACTACTTTACACATACAATATTGCTAAGGAGCTAAGAATGAGCAGAGGAAAATTAGAGAAAAGATAGTTAAAAGTTGAAAAATGCTGATGGGCTGAGAATTTTGCAGTACGATTTTGAAGGGAGAAAAGATTTGGTGAAGTTTGTGAAATTGGCTGGGGAGGCTGGCCTCTTTGTTCATCTTCGAATAGGCCCTTATGCTTGTGCTGAGTGGAATTACGGGTAAACATGATTTTTTGAGAGAATTTCGTGGAAGTAGAGCATGGACATTGTCTCCCCCCCCCCCCC
>NC_026153.1:5423231-5454624 GCF_000512975.1 Sesamum indicum
CCCCCCCCCCCCCATCCCTCTCTCTTTTCTTGCAATCAATAAAAAATAATATGATCAGATATTTTATTGCTAATACGAGTGTTTACTCAATTTTTTGAACAGCGGATTTCCTCTGTGGTTGCATTTTATACCCGGAATTGTTTTTCGAACTGATAATGAGCCTTTCAAGGTTACTCCTCTTGCTACTTTCACTACTTTTTGCTTTATTCTAGTCATCGTTGTTATAGATTTGACCGGACGAGATCTTACTGTTCTAGGCTGAAATGAGGCGGTTTACGGCCAAGATTGTAAACATGATGAAGCAAGAAAACCTATATGCATCCCAAGGTGGACCCATTATTTTATCTCAGGTAATATCTGCTTAAGACTGATCATCATTGTAGCAGCAAACTAACATTCTTGATAAGGTGTTCTGAATCAGCTCAAAAGAGATTGTCAAGTGTAGCTCTATAGTTGTATAAATTATGACAGAACAATTTGTTGCCCTGTTTCATTCTAGATTGAAAATGAGTATGGGAATATTGATTCTGCGTATGGTGAAAGTGCCAAAACTTACATAAGTTGGGCTGCGGCAATGGCTACATCATTGGATACAGGGGTGCCCTGGGTGATGTGCCAGCAAAGTGATGCTCCTAATCCTATTGTGAGTTTACTGTCCCAATCTTTTCAGTTTTAGGCAAAAATTTAAAGTGTTTCAGATGATTAGCCGACTTCAGGTGGAGGTATTGGTGATTCGATCAGAACCAATGTACTTATATTTTGTCTTTATGAATTATACAGATCAACACTTGCAACGGGTTTTATTGTGATCAATTTACCCCAAATTCTAATAACAAGCCAAAAATGTGGACAGAGAACTGGAGTGGATGGTAGGTGATCTACTTTCTTACTTCCAGTGATATGCTTATCTGGTTTAACTTTGGTTTGTGCATAGAATTTCTGATGCGAAACTGATTTGGCATTCTCTAACTGTTGGCGAAAAATCAGGTTCTCTTCGTTTGGTGATCCTGTGCCCTACAGACCTGTGGAAGACATTGCTTTCTCCACTGCACGCTTTTACCAGCTTGGTGGAATGTTTCTAAACTATTACATGGTACTTCCTACATCCAATGCCAGTCTTTTACAATATATGAAACTGGATCCTGAAGAACTTCTTATGTTAACTTCATGGCATTTTTAACAGTATCATGGTGGCACTAACTTTGGCCGCACTTCTGGTGGACCTTTCATTACAACAAGCTATGATTATGATGCTCCAATTGACGAGTACGGTATGCATTCCTCTGTTATTATGCATTCTTCCGCTACCATAGTTCTATTTTGTACCCAAAAACCAGTTAGCAGAGGTCATTGGTAATTGCCTAACCATACGTACGTCTTCTGCAGCCAAGAACATCGGACTAACAGATCTAAAACTGTATAGCGTTGAAAATGTTTCACAATGAATTAAGAAACCATGGGGAAACGTATTTTGTTATTTGAGTGATCCTTCCTAGTTTAGATTTTTATGGGATTAGACTTTCTCAGTCTGTTATGTTGTAGGCCTTCTGAGGCAACCAAAATGGGGTCACTTGAAGGATGTGCACAAGGCTATAAAGCTTTGTGAGGGGGCACTAGTGGCAACAGATCCAGAAACTACTTCTCTTGGTTCCAATTTGGAGGTATAATGACATCCCCATACCACTCCTCCCGTTCCGTCTGATCCGCAGAACAGTACAAAATATTCTAAGCATTGACTAATGATCCTTTTTTCTGATTCAGGCCACTGTTTATAAAACTGAATCAGGAGTATGTGCCGCTTTTCTTGCAAATGTTGACTCACAGTCTGAAGCAACTGTAAATTTCAACGGCAACTCCTATCACTTGCCTGCTTGGTCTGTCAGCATCTTACCCGACTGCAAGACTGTAGTACTCAACACTGCAAAAGTATGCCAATTATTGTTTTTGTTGCATTTCTCCTTTCCTTAGAAAATGCTGGCTTCCACTCTATTTTATGAAGAACCCACACCATTCTTGCTTTCGCCAACTTGGCAGGGTTTATCATGTTGACTTCACTGTCTTTACTTTTTAATCCTATCAGCATATATAATCACTTAATGATCAAAGCCTTTGGTTTATATAAGAAATTATGTATCATGTTAAGTCTTTACATAAATATTTGCAAAAAATTAAGCTAATACAAGTTCAGAAGCGAGTCAAGTTTTTTCTGATTAGTTGTCAAATTCTTATGGTATTAATCATATGTATTATCCAAGCAAGGTAAAAGAGAATCAGCTACTCAACTCAACTTCACGAGGCCTTACTGCTATGGAAGTCGATAAGAAATTCTAGCAGCAAGGGCTAATGCACCTTTCCTTCAACTGACAGATTAACTCTTTGGCCACCATCTCAGAATTTGTTCATCAATCTTCAATAGACGATAGTACTGCTACAGACACATTCCTCTCAGGGTGGAGTTGGATCCATGAACCTATAGGTATATCTACTGATAGTTCATTCATGAAACTCGGGTTGCTGGAACAAATAAACACCACTGCTGATCAAAGTGACTATCTGTGGTATTCTCTGAGGTATAAAAACTTAAAAGAATTGCGATAAATTTTTATGTAGACATCAGGTTTTAATATTTCTTGATGGTTTCAGCATAGAGACTAAAGGCGACGAGCCTTTCATGCAAGATGGATCTCAGACAGTTCTTCATGTGGATTCCCTTGGTCATGCACTATATGTTTTTCTCAACAAAGAACTTGCAGGTAGGTAAACAGATCTTGTTTTGAGGACCTTTGCCTTAGATATATATATCCCTAGTTTAAATTGAACCCACCTTATTAACTGGTTTCTCGCACCTGCATTTGGTCTTATAGCCTCTTGCTCTGTACATATGTACTTCTCTACTGTGACAGGCTTCTATTTAACATCTACTTGTCAATGAGATGTTCACTCGGTGTTACAATACGACATGTATGTGTGAATGCAATCATCATTAACTAAATAAATCAAGGTTTTGGCACAGAAATATAAGTGAGCAATGAGAATATTTTACTGTTCTATGATGCAGGATAAAGATGTTGGATTGCAGAACTCACAAGCGTACTAATCATATGAAGCTAATTAGTAGCTCTATATAGTGTTGCACTATATTCTATCTAGTTTGAGATACTGGTGCAACGTAAAATTTGAGTATTATTGTAGCTGGTTTTCCTTATCGTATGCACACATTTTACAGTCTTTCTTCCAATTTCCTAACAAAAAGCAATAAGAATATGTTGATTTGCCTCTGCTGTTCCCTGCTCACAGGAAGCGCAAAAGGAAGAAACAGTGAACCCAAAGTGTCCGTGGATGTTCCCATCAGCCTCATACATGGAAGAAACAAGATAGATCTCTTGAGTTTGACAGTGGGATTACAGGTATAGCTCAGACCTCTTTGAGCAAATTCTCATTGTAATTGTTCCTGGCAAAGTGTTGTCTAACACAGAAACTATGTCAATCCAGAACTATGGAGCATACTTCGATAAAAAGGGCGCAGGAGTTACTGGTCCTGTGCAGTTGAAAGGTTTACGGAACGGGTCTACAGTTGATCTATCTTCGCAGCAGTGGACGTATCAGGTCATTTCCTTATATTTCCTCTTTGCAAGAGTAAAATAGTTTCTTGAAATGATATATATACTGAATTATGCATCCATAGGCTACTAGTTCTGTTTCAGATCAGCTAATGAATATCAGATGACTTATATCCTTCAAACAAAAAATTCCATGTTCACCAAACATCTGACATGCCATTTCATCAAAATTTTTGGCTCTGCAAAATCAGATTGGTTTGAGAGGAGAAGAGTTAGCCCTGTCCAGTGGAACTTCCTCTCTTTGGGTATCACAGCCTACTTTGCCTAAGGATCAGCCGTTGGTGTGGTACAAGGTAAAAGTCAACACGTCATTTCGGTTGTTATTTACTCTGTGACTTGAAAAATTCTATCCTAAAATTTTCATGCTAAATGGTAAAAGCAACATCTTTGATCTAGACAACTTTCGATGCCCCCACTGGAATCAGCCCCGTCGCATTAGACTTTTCAGGAATGGGCAAAGGTCAGGCATGGATAAACGGACAAAGCATTGGCCGTTACTGGCCCAAATATACTGCTCCGGATAGCGGTTGCACCGACTCTTGCAATTACAGAGGATCTTTCAGCCCAAGCAAATGTATGAAGAACTGTGGACAACCAACTCAGAAATTGTAATCAATGTTACTTGAAGTTCTTACCTGTATGTTATTTTCATTTACGAGTACTTATCAGTATATTTTGTAGCTATCATGTTCCCCGTTCGTGGCTGCAAGCAAGTGAAAACGTCCTAGTGTTATTTGAAGAAATGGGAGGTGATCCTGAACAGATATCTTTAGCAACGAGAGAAACAGGGAGTATATGCTCTCAGATTTTAGAGACTCACCCAATGGAAGTTGATATGTGGACTACAGATCAAAAATCAAGATCACGAACCGGACCTACTCTGTCGCTCAATTGTCCTTTTCCAAATCAGGTCATGTCTGAGATCAAATTTGCCAGCTTTGGAACTCCTCATGGGACATGTGGAAGCTTTAGCCATGGTCGATGCAGCAGCGAAAAGGCTCTTTCTATTGTGCAGAAGGTTATTGTTCTTTCTGATTCTGTTGACATGATAGTTTGACTGCTAAGATATTGCTTCCTTGCTCACTATGCATCATCTCTGCAGACTTGCATAGGATCAAGAAGTTGCAGAATTGGAGTCTCGGTTGATACATTTGGTGATCCATGCAGAGGAATGATTAAAAGTTTAGCTGTTGAAGCTTCCTGTTCATAGATGATTAGATCATGGGACAGAAACAATTAGCCGTTCATCTCTAAGTGAGTTCGACCCACGTACCAAAACTGGTCATAAAATATTTACAAAAGTCGGTATATATTCACTTGTGTACACTATTAAAATAGGTCCTTAGTAGCTAAAACAAGCCAATCAGCACCAGAGTTTGTATTGGCATACTCAAATGAAGTATCCAAGAAAACAGTGTACTGGGCATTTCCAGGTGAAAGTTTCTTCATCCCTTATTAATGATTTCTGATTCTACAACTTAATTTAGAGAGCAACAGCTGACTGAACATAGAAGAAATATAAACTTGTTAATCAACCATCACGCTAAAATGAATATTCAGACCACAGAAACACAGCCATGATCTTTCGAATATGCAAACTTTGCATGAGGCTGAATAGATAGACGGTATTTGGCACCATTTGTCCCCACTCATCACAGGCATCGACACTCCTCTCTTGACTCTACTTACATATTCTGGCCTGTAAGTCGTCCCCAGAACTGCATCTCTTCAGAAGGTAACCGATATCCAATAGGCATCCTCTTATGCCCGGCTCCACCAGCCTAGATACCGTGACTCTAACCGTGTTAATATCGCTCTATCACCTTCTCTTTCTACACCGGCCGTCCAGTCCGCCTATCCATCTATGGGAACATTAATAGATTCACAGTCCCTCTTCACTGTAAAGCATCCAAAGGTTCTCTTGGCTGCTAGGTAATGATCAAAATTCTACGCATTCTCTATAATCTGAGGTTTCTTGTGATTACAGACAAATGCATGCATGCTGCATAATATTAGCAAGATATGTGATTTGTCTAAATGTTCCAAATTCCCTGTGTCACAAGTCACAACCTTCTCTATCAACTTTCTTATGTTTCAAGATTGGATTTTAACAAGAAAATAAATAATAATAACAACAACAACAACAACAATAATAATAATAAAGAAATAAAGCACAAATTTACTATCATCTGAAACTAGAAAAATAGTTTCCTTTGGCCTTGTTGAAATGTTGGATCTTAGTGAGTCTCAAATATTAAATGCAAAGTTACATCATTTAAAGGATGAGTTAATTTTCCTTGGTTTGATATTAATGGTTAATACAACATGTTACCTTCAAATTTGACATAATTATAAATATTTTACTATTTGGAAAATAACCAACGTCCCTGATTTTAACGAATATTCTAACAATTAGTCTGATGAGTTAGTCTATATTATGTTATATTTATTTTTTGTAGTAAACTAATTAAAATGCTCTAATGAACTATGAATTATTATTTTATTGATTTTTAAAATATTCCTAAATTGTTTTATGGATCAAATGGGTAATTTTTCAAAAAAAATTCACCCACCTTGTTAATCTTTTTATATTTTTTTAGAAAATAGAAAAAATACAGCAAGAACAATGTCGACAATTTCAGACTCAGGTTGTCTTCTTATTCTTCAAGTTAAAGTGTTTGTCGATAGGAGAGTCTAATGAACTCAACATATCTGATATTATTACAAAACCAAAGAAATAATATTAAATCCTTATTTTAATTTAATAGAGAACATATACCACGAGAGTCGCAGTTCAATTATTCTCCATATTATCATTCTATGAGCCATAATTTGATTGGTCGAAACACTTCAACTTAACATGAGGTACTATTCTATATGTTAATGAAAACAAATATTAAAATAAAATTTAATTAAGCATAGGTTAACTGTTATAACAGCATAACTTCCCTCCACAACCCAGAAGAGCAAACTACACATCCATAATAACATACATATGATAAAAACTCATTACACAGTTCAGACATAGAGGAGAGTGGTAGATTATGTGCTCAATTCACCACTTCTCATTTTATTCTCCAACACAACATAAGTAAACCACATACTAATCAAGAAACCAACTTGGCTCGATGCAGTTCTCAATCTCCATTCCACCGGTGGACATACACGCCGCTCCTTCTGAGACTTTTGAAGACGTTCATGCAGTTCCAGCACATGTTTGTTTTGCAGTCTGCAGCATCCGAGCAGCGGAGGAAGAGTTCGTCCACATGGCATATTGATCCAGTTTTAAACAGTTCGGCAAGAATGTTTAGCTCCACCAACTTTGCGTTCATCATAAGGATAACAAAATCTTCACCAGATACAGTTTCATTGAACCAACTAACAAATTCGAATCCTTCGTCATCCATTGGTGCTGTGAAATGCTCATTGGAGCTGATTTCTGGACCAGCAGTATCTCCAGCAAGATCTGGATGATAGACAAAGTTGATACCAGGATCCGTCACATAGGATGAGAGGACTGAGGTTTTATGATCAATAACAAACACACTGAATGCTGCTCGGTGGTTGGCACAATAGAGCTTCGACATTTTTGCAACGCTTGTCTTTGCAAATTCCCCTGCACCGATGTTGATATAAACCAATTTGTTTCTTGAGGAAATATTCATGAACTTAGGGAGATAAGAAAGTTCCGGCTCAAACCACCCCGACGATTTTTCTGTGAGAGGCTCAATGTACTTCATGAATGGCTTATTCTTTGCAATTGATGGGCAATTAGCCGGAAGTTGAAAATGCTCAAAGGAAGCGAAAGTTTCAAGTCTCTTCTTAAATATAACAAGAGAGAAAGATCCAACACCGCATAAATGAATAACGTCAGAGCTCTTCAAGAATGATGCAACAGGAGTGGCTGACTTAACCAAGCCGTCCGAGTAAAACCTACAGGTTCCCACGAGCATAACACCGGTCCCACCTGGACGAAGCACACGCTCAATTTCCAGCACCAGGAGAGCTGGAACTGAGACCCTATCAAGATCTTCTGAGAACACAAAATCAAAATGATTATCCTCAAAGTTAAGCTCATACACGAACCTCCTCTTGAGAAGGGAGAAATATGGGTGCTTGTCAACACCAAACGGATCAAGCAATCCCAAATTGCGCAATGCTAAAACAGCGGAGGAAGATCCCTCCCCGACATACAGCGCTCTTGCATTCGAATGCAACAAGTTCTTGGCCATCAACTCTTTAAACACAGCTTTAGTCAAGTTCTCACTTTCCTTGCACGCCATGTCAGAAGCTCCGAAAAACGGAAACGGGAAACTCGGGGCCGAATTCAAGAAACTAGTGAGATTTAGATCCGGGTTCGAGTCCAAATTCAAAGGGCATTGATCAATGTTGGACATAATTGGCCCGATTACTTGAACCTCACGGCCCATTTGCATCAAAGAAAGAACAATCACAGCCAGTACAAGCATAACTGCCCTCAACACCACACGCCTCATCAGTGGCCCACGAAGCAGTTGCCATTTCAAGAACTTCAAGTCCATTTTTCTGAGAACTTTAAGTTAATTCTCTCCTTCCAACCCAATTTCCCCGATCTTTCAAGTAATTCAAAGAAGCAGATCTATGACAGAGCAGTGATGAACTCAAAATCTATTGAAGTTCAGATTGTGGTAAAATTCAAGAGAAAAACCAATCAAAGCAAGGAAAAACACAGCTTAGCGAGTGCAAAACCTGGAGGAGGTGTGATTCCCACCCACCAGTAATCCCATTGACATTTGGAATCCTAACCAGACCCTTCTTGGAACCCTTCTCGCCGCCGGAGCAAACCACTTGTAACCCATTCTTGATCTCAAACCAACCCTCAATTCATCATTGAGCTCAAAGTTTACATGGTTGGTATAGAAGCTCAACTACTCAACTTCTACTCGTAATGTGTTTTCAGATTCTTGATTTGGAATTTGATAATGGAGCAGAGTGCAGGAGTGAAGTTGGATATTATGTGTAGATCTGAAAAAGGGTGGTGGGAAGTGGGTAAAGTCAGAAGTGAGCAAGCCTGCATTTATGTGTGTATGTGTGTGTGTGTTTTCAATTCTTTTTTATCACTTTTTCTAACTATAACATAGCTTGCGTTATGGCGATGAAAAGGCTCATAAGGGTGTTGGTTGGCGGGTAGGCACGTGTCAAGTTGAGTTTTGGGCCGGATCGTATTTGATCCAACTGACCCGTTAATTTTGGAGGGCCAGTCCGTTCCAGTATCCTTCTAACAATCACCCAGCCTAGACCATCTATCCAATAGGCTTTGGGTTGTACTAAAAATAATTAAAAACACTTGTTGAAGAATAGTGAGAAAATCTTGCAACGGACCTGTCTTGTTTGTTGTGGGTCTCGTCCCCATTTCATCAGGACTGTGTGGCAACGGCGATGACGACAGCATTAATTTGCAGTTTTCATCCGACATAATATTTTTGTCCCAATATTTGATGCAAATTTGCAACAAAAACTGGTTCTAGTAAATCTGTGACATCCTGTTTGGTGTTTCTTGTCCATTTACAATGAAACACCAAATTCATGCCAAATTTATTAACGAAATCTGTAACGAACGCTTTGTCACAAACTTCCGTAATTTTGAGACTGAATCTGCAATAAATGTGAATAATGGGGTTATGCCGCAAATCTGTCGAAATTTCGTCGCAAATTGCAAGAATCAGTATCCATGGCAAACTTCACGTTTATTGGTAGTGATAAACATGAATTCATCTCCAAATTTTAATTATGTTCATAGTTATTCATTGTACTGGTGGTAGCCAAAATTTGTACATGCTTATTGCTCGACCAGTCGATAGATGTGTAAGGACCAGCCTGGATAAGTATGGCATTACATTTTATCTTTTTCACAAAAACACTAATAAACACAAAATTCTCCTTGAAAATTAATAAAATATATTTGTCCATGACCCTTTAAAAGAAAAATTCACTATATCCTACATCAAAAGTGGCAATGCCCTTTTTTTCAGAAACATTCTTTGCGTACTAATATTTTATGTGAAGATCTATTGTGCGTTACGTGAATAGTTCTTAATGAGTATGTCACAGCAAGCACTTTTATTTATTCTTTTTTATTTTAATCACGAATGTCCTCATTTCATATTGAGAATGAAAGCAATGTTGTTTTGAATGAGAATGAAAGAGTTAAATTCTTTTAAAAAGTATGATTCTAAAATTTCAAACACAACTCATTAATACACAAGAATTCGTCTTAAAATTCAACTCACTCACTATTAGAGCAACCAGTAGTGGGTAAAAGAATTCAATTATTGATGTAAAAAAAAATAAAAAAAAGAACCAGTGTGCCTAACTCACTTGCAAATTAAGTGAAGAGGTTAAAAAGAGGCCAGAGACAGAGAGGGACACTGCCAGGTTGAGTATGCCCTGTACTAATCCCTACCTACTTAATTTAAAACTTTTGCCCTTAACCTAATCTTGCTTTTTACCTAATATTGCATGTTATTACATCTTGAAGCAGTCTTCTTGGACTCTTTACTTTCTTCCAAGAATCACATTTTATAAACACATACATATATATATATATGTGTGTGTTTTAAATGTGGGTTTTACTGATATATACGTTCTTGGGAACCGTGATCAAAATCTTGAAGAGTTGAACTCTAAAATGCGCTCCTCTCCAATTGTTTATGTGACTGGTTTAGATTTTTTATTTCGAATTTTATTGTAAATTTTATTTTATTTAAGAAATACACATCACCTATATAAGAATGATGTAATCTATTTTATTTAAGTAAAAGTATAAATAGAATATGTGTATTAAATGAATCGGAATATGTTTTGAAATTAGAAATATCTTATTTGTTTATTACAGTAAAAACTCTATAACATATCAAAATGTGGAGCCTAATCGCAACTCTACTCATCCATGTGGAGCCTAATTCACAAAAAAAATTATTTGGGATAAAATTATAATTTTGCAATGCTTTATAAATGTCATAGTATAAGCGACCTTTTATTGTAATTCATTAAACACAATTTTAGTTGAAATCGATTTTGAGCAATCATTAACTTAAACAAAAAAAAAAATTGATTTTGAAACTCATATTAATTTTTCAAGTCAAGTTTGAACTTTGAGTAAAAGTGCACTATATTAGAAGAAATTTAATATTTAATTATAGTTAATTATCATGATTAAAAATAAATAGACGTAGTAAATAGTCACTAATCATTGCCACGTAATGCTTGTTGATCGTAATTTTTAAGAACATATGTCATGGCTAAAAGTCATGACAAAAGTATTTGCTATAACTCATAACCATGATAAAATAGTGTTTATGGTAGATAAAATAATTAGTTTTTACATCGATTTTTATTTAATCGTAGTTAATAATAATTACCTACCACCGTTTTAGTCCATAACTAATAAAATTATAATTAATAATATTTTTTTTTATTACAAAGACATTCAAATCTTGAAAAAAAAAATAAATAGAAATTGTGGAATATCAAGCTAAGCATGAATGTATGCTTACTCAGCTTAATTGAAACCCTAATTTTAGGAGTTGCGATTTTCTATTCCAAGTTAGTAACCCTAATGGTTACATTGAAAGCGCCTTTAATATTTCTTCCATTGTATTTACCGCTTTCGGAAAATCAAAATGCATGACGCATTGTAGCATCCTTTAATCGTCATCATATATTCGGATTCTGTATGTGTCATCCTATAATATTTCAAAACGTTTTTTTTTTAAGTAAAAGTGACAATTATATAATTATGTTAATATATATTTTAATAAATGGAATAATATATTAATTCAATTAATACATCATATAAGAAAAAGTTGTAAAATAAATTATAATAAATTCATATATAATATAAAATATCCACAAATTCAATGTATTTTAAATTCATGATCTAAAATTTATTTATAAAATTAGACTTCATCATTAGACTAAAACATCATTGACATAATATTTTAGTACTCAAGTAATGAATTACATCATACCAATCTCACAAATAAGTACTTTGTCAAATGTACAAATTATTCATTAAATTGATTTGTGAGTAATGTTGCTAATGAGTTTGTATGCATGACATGGCCGTGACATGTAATAGGTCAAAGTAATTACTAAGCTGAATGCGCTAGAGATGGCAACGTCAGATTAATTGGGTTATGTTTTTCTAGATTTTAGACTCACCCACTATTAGTTGGACCATAGAACTTTTGATTCGGGTCATACCCGACTCGCAAAATCAAATCAAGTAATTAATTCATCAATATATTTAAAAAATTAAAAGTATTATTTATAAATATCTAATAAGGTATATTATTATGTTAAAAATATAATTTTTTTATAAATTAATATAGATATATATATATATATATATAAGATTTAATCAAGATGAAATGTTTCTTTCATAGAAACACGTTGAGACTCAGGCGCCCCATTTGCTAGCAATTACATGACCTATTTGTTCACAAAGAATTATATATAGTAAGTGATAGTAATGTTATGAAACAAAAGAGAGACCAAAAAGGGTGGAAATTTGAAAGAGAGTTGGGGTGAGCAAGAGATGCTTCCACAAACTGGAAAGTGGAGTTGGAAGACATGACTTTGATGAAATGTGGGTGTGTGTGTGTGGTAAGCATCTCAAAGGAGAAAAGATAAAGTAGTGGTCCAAATCAAAAATCTTGCATGATCATCACCAGACATCAAACATATATATTGTTGTCTGGAATACAGAGTTTGGTTAGAAAATATATATATATATATATATATATATATGATATTGTGGGCTTTCGAACCACTTTGTCTTTATGGAGTTGGAATATTAATTTTTATTGAAACAACTCACAAAAACCCTCCTCCATCTCAAAAACCCTTTTCAGAATCTTGTCTCTCCCTTTTATCTATGCTATGATTATTTGCAAATCAAAAATTGTGTGTGTGTGTGAGAGAGAGAGAGAGAGAGTTCAATTTCTTTAAATTTTGTGATTATTCAGACATATAACTATACTTACTTTTAGTCAAAGAACACGAGTTTGTAAATAATTAGATTTTAGGAAGAGATGGTAATATATATATAGGGCTTAATGTAATTTATCCTTCTGTGCTATTAAGAATAAATAAATTATTTCTCTATGAAAAATAAAATAGCAATTTATCCCTTATATTTTAAAAAATGAAGCAATTTGCCTCATATATATATATATATATATATATATTCAAAATTTTATGTGTAAAAAAGAAAAAAGAAGAAATCAAGGTAAGTGGGGCTTTTGTATATTTCTCGTAAGTTTAGAATTTCATAATTCAATGAAATATTAACGAGGGTAACATATGAAACTTATATTCTTTTGGCGTGAATATTTATATTTATAAAATACAGATATCAATTTTTATTATGATTGATAGTTGAAGTACACTCGACTCCTACCCATAATCAAATTTATAATTAGTAGTCTTGTCCATGATTTCAAAGCAACGTGGCGTATGTTTCTTCCTATTGATGACACTAATGTAGTAATCATACTGCATAATTAGTAAAATGATGAGAACCATAGTACAAATCATAATAATAATGTGATTTGATATCATGATAATTATCATCTTTTTCCCCACCATTATCCCCCGAACTTGTAATTAATTAAAAGAATCTTCATCCATTCTGCCCACTTTGCTTTCTACTTTCCTCTAAAGATGTATGATGAAATGCTTGAGAGGGAATTGGCAGTTACCCCCCTCAACTCAACTTCTCTTCAGCTCAATCAAGCCATCAAAATTAAAGCTTTACAATATCAATTATGAATTACTTAAGATGACGTCACAATGATGCTAGGTTTAGAAGATAGACGTAACGAGTGTTTGGCGGGATTTATTTTAAAAATCTTATAACTTTATATATTTTTTAAAATATTTTTAAAATTTATAAAAATATTAAATTTTATTTCAAAAATAAGTTTTTGAAGTGTTTAATAATGACAATTCTGTATTGATTAATTTAATGGGAGTTTGTTAAAATCTTACTATTTAATTTGAACTGCTTATTTATTCAAAAGCGTCTATAAATTTTTGATATTTTATTTTTAAATTTTATAAGCCTTTTTTTTTTCAAAAAAAATTACTTTATAACATCTTATAAGCTCTGATGACATAATTAGTATTAAGTTTGAGAATCGTGTGGATAAAATAAATTGAGTTTGGTCAGAGTCAGAACCGGAGTTTAACTTATTCCGAATTCCATAAAGTGAATTAGGTTTAGGTATCATTTGGACGTAAACCTAACAACAGAATGCTTTAAAATTTATTAGAAAATACAATACTAATTTAGATTGAAATTTTAAAACTAAGTTATAAGAAAAACTTTCTTCAATTTATCAAAATAATCCAATGATGACATTATTATTTATATTTGTTCGTTTTGAATTTTTTTTATAAAAAAAAAAAAAACTTAATGTGCAGTGAGAATATCGTAATTAAAAAGTGATGCGATCGATACAATTCATTTTTCCCGAATGCTTTTTAAAATTAAAATCTGAAAATATCAAATCCTATAACTAAAATTGCTTAATTTAAAAGTTGAAATTTCTTTTGTTTATAGAATAAGCATATTTTATTCTTGATTTGATGTTTGTGGTAGGCATAAGAAGGTATGATATTTACTTTGCTAACATTTAATAAACTAATTAAAGATTAAAAAAATAAACGCTCAAATGGGCCAACTGTTGACCAAAGTCAACCATAGTAGAAAAAAGTGTTTTGACACATCAGAACTCTTGGACCGATCCACCTTTTGGTCTAGAAATTCAGATGAGATTTTTTATTTCAAATTTTATTATATTTTGTATTTTATTTAAAATATACATCTATATATATCAAGATTATATTATTTATTTTATTTAAATATTTATATATATAATACATAAATAAAATATAAGATTCGATAATATTTGAAATGAAAAATGTTCAATTCGTATTTGTACTGAGGTTTTTAAATACCAATGATATTTTTAAATATTTATGCTTAATAGAATTACTAATCTATTTAATTTTTTCTTATCACCAAAATGCTATCCTATTTATCTTCTAATTTCATTCATGTTCACTTGATCCAATTTTAGTCGTATATTAATTTTTGTTTTAAAATATGTTTCGTATCTATTTGATTATACGCGTATAAATATTGCATCTTACGGTGGTCAGTATTTCATGGTTTATTAAAGAACCAAATTGTGAAATACTAGTAATATTTTTAAATATTTGTATTAATATAATTACTATTTAATTTAAATGGTTCATATAATTTTTTAACGGCTAATATTCAATTATATTTATTATCTATTTTCATTCATGTTCGTTTGATCCATTTTAATTATATATTAATTTTTAATTTAAAAATTTGTATCATATCTATTGGATTTAAAGCGAGCAAATACTATGCTTGACGGTGGCTAATATTTCATACTTCTTAGTTATATTAATATATTTATTGAACTGATAAATTGTTCAATTACTTAATTTATTGAAATAGTAATGTAATCATATAATGATTGCTTCTACCTAAAAAAATTTAAATAAAAAATAAAAAAATATATTTGTATATATATACGTATGTATGTATGCACACACATGAAGTGCCCATCACGTACCCGCCCACCCCGCCACTTTGGGAAAGGAATGGAACAGGTAGCTTACTTCGTTGCTAGCTTTCTTACATTTGCATGCCATTAATGTGAGATGTCGTACCAACCACTGCTCTCTCTCAGAGGTTACATCTTTTCATCTCACCCTTCTCGAGAAAACCCAGCTTTTCTTCTCCATAGATCACCCCCTGCCACAAGAAAGTGTGAAGTCTGACAATACAGCATAGTGATCGACGGAAAGTAGCATTTTCTAGTTAGTTTTTGAGTGATTGGGTGATGAGTGCCGAAGAGGAGAACAGGGCTATTGATGAGCTTCGTGATGGAAGTTCTGCAGCAGAAGCACGAGTCGTTGTCCCAATTCAGAAGGTAAAGCCTGTTTTTCTTCTTCTTTGCTTCTTCCCTCTATCAGTTCTTTGATCGAGAGATGATGTAAGAGAAGGAAAGATGAGTTTTTTAGCTACTTCAAGCTGGATTTCATGTCGTGTTGGCTGTCTTGATCATAAGTTGAGGTTGTTGATGTATATGTTTGCGGGTCGTGTTTCCGTGGACTGTAATTTGCTTTTAATTTCAGCAATTGAATTGAAAGTACATAGTTTGCCTTTACTACTTTAGTTTGTCTCTGTACTCCTTTCCTTTTTCTTCTTTCTCTGTTTGTAAAATCTAAGCGCCTACGATCAATTGAATGTAGCACCATTGTTTTGAGTGCATGATTCAGCTGTAGCTGCCTCTACGATTATTAAGACTGAAATTTGATGCTAAATTGTTGATCAAAGAGTTATTTTCATGTTGTCTTCCGATGTTGATCAAAGAGTTATTTTCATGTTGTCTTGTGATGTTGATCAAAGATTAATGTTGTCTTTCTGATGTTGAATTTGTAAGCTCAATTAAGTTCTCTAGCTTTTAATTTGGGGACCTCTGGCCCAAGCATTCAGCTTTTATCTTTATCTTTTGGCTGTGGGCACATCCAACTTTATTCGAAGAGAATCATATGGTGGGACTGCCATCAATAGGCTTGTATGGGTTTGGGTCGAAAGCATATAGTTCACTCGTCTACTGGTAGGATTTGTTTTAGTCTCTGTTCTTTAAACACCAAAGTTCATATATTTGAAACAGACCGAGAATGTGGGTGTTAGAAGAACAAACCTAAGTTCATGGTATGTTTTGAATATATGAACTTTAAAGAACAAACTGGGCTTGTAAAGCTTATGGTCCTGTCTAGTTTCTAGCATCATAAAGGAGAAAGAATTCTTCCAGGAGGACCGATTGGAGAATCAGTTTATGTGCCAGAATAATAGGACATGTCTTCCCGTGCTGATAATTGATATTTGTCGCTAATTCAAACATTCAGTCACTTGGGAACTTGGTGAACCTTGATTGCTTGGAGCATTATTTACTTGGATTTCTAGGCATCAGATATGACAAATCTAACAGTCAAGACGTAGAGCTCTATTTTCATGGATTATTTGATTTCTTGGGAGTTCATTATATATATGTTTTCTCACATGCTTGTGGATATCTACTCCATGTTGTGTGGAGTCGAGTTGTGATGGTTAATATGGATTGACCTGATAAATGTTTTCCTCAGACCTAATCTCTATTTATGCTACTTAAGATTAACTATTTCCATCCTGAGTTTGTTTTTATTTCAAGTACTATGTCTACAAATGAAAAGTTGCTTACATTGTAAAACCAGTATCTAAACTGTACCTGAAACTCTCTTATATCTGTTACATATGATACTCTATTGAGTTTAGAAGCTTCTTATATGCTTGTTTTTGTTTCACATGATACAGACTTGATCAATAGTTCTCTCTTTTATATTATCTCGACAGTTGTTTAAGTTTTCAGCAGTATTGATCAAGCCATCTGCAGATAAAACTGTGAGTTTCAAGTGATGTTGGTACTTAGATCCACTTTCAATGCTCACTGTGAATTATTAGTTCGTCTGACCAATTGAGAGAAACCTCTCTCTTTCTGCTTTCTGAATCTTCATTTTCTGTAACCAAGTTATTTTGTATTAATTTGTGAAGTCATTTGGTGCCAATTTGATTTAGTGATGGCAACTTTAGAATAAGTAATCAAATTTCTGGTCCTCTTTTCAGCTCGAAAAATCCTCTGGGATGGCTGCAGAAACACCAAACAGCAAACATTGGAGAAAATCAAACCTTTTCCTGGAGATACCCACCAGAACATTGGAGGTATCTCGTCAAGAATTTGTTCAAATAAAGATGCCCCCAACACCAACTCCCACCCCCAAAAGGGTGAACTTTCTTGTAACACCCAGTCCTTCTGATTCAAGATTGAATGGATCTCCCCTACCCTCATCAACCAGAGGAAAATCATCCATCAGGAATATCCTGCCAAAGTTAAACTTCAAGCACCGTGCTTCTAGTTCAGATGTAGAGAAGGCTGGCAGTATTGACTCATCTTCTTTAACAACAGTTACGCAAGATAAGCCATCAATGTCACGGTCGTGGTCTTTCTCAAAAATTTTTACACCTCGGATGAAGAGGACATCATCCTTGCCAGTAACCCCAGTTGCACATTCAAATCCAGACTCTGCTCATGGTGGAAGTATAAACTGCCATCTGACACTTGATGTAAGCTCTAAAAAATTGATTTTCATCAATTCAAATATTCCTAGTCATTTGGAAAAAAGCTTTATTGCTTTGAAGCATTACAAATTATATTGTAGAGTGTTTTTTCTAGTGACTTGACTAGTAAGTAAACAGATGCCGACCATATAAACCTCTTTGTATCATTTATAATTTGGGTTGTTGGTTCAATTAGCTAGTACTTTCTGATGGAGTGAAAATAGAAATTCACCTAACAGTTTCTGTTGGTGCTATATTTCTCCTAGACAAAAGGAGCTCGACGTATATCCAGGTCGCTTTCTGTCCCAGTCATCAACAAAGAAAAAAACATACGGAAAATGGATTCCTTCTATCGTGTTATTCCATCCACTCCAAGAGTGAAGAATGGAGACGCTGAAGTGTCAAAGGCTACAACAGGAGATGATGGTAATTGAAACTTAAATAAGTTGATTAGTATTTACCTGCTTTTGCTTTTGCATAGCTTGGGTTGCAGACATTTACAGGTTTTGTTATGGTTCGTTTGACGGTAATGCGTTGATGAAGAAATATACTGTAGTTATGGTATCATTTCAACTCAAAATAGGAAAATGTGGAATTTGTATTTGTAGCATATCTGTAGTTGTGATATGTTATTATTTACTTTATACTGTATGTCCTGAAGTTGCCTGGATTAGCAGAAAATGATGAAGCCAATGGTGAAGATATACCTGAAGAGGAAGCTGTTTGTCGAATATGCTTGGTTGAACTATGTGAAGGCGGAGAGACCCTCAAGATGGAATGTAGCTGCAAAGGTGAACTTGCTCTGGCTCATCAGGAATGTGCCATAAAATGGTTTGCCATTAAAGGTAACAAGACATGTGACATTTGCAAGCAAGAGGTTGAAAATCTACCTGTCACACTTCTGCGTATCCAAAGTTCTATAAATCGCAACACAAGTGGAAGTAATTTTGGACAGATGGAGATCAATGGATACAGGCAAGTTCACATCAGAAATGGAGTTATAATCATAAATTACATCCTGAAATCTCCATTAACTCTTCCCGTGATTTATTTCCTATATCTGAGTTATGAGAAAGATTTTTCATGGATTCTTCCAAGTTGTGGGATGAATTGAATCTTTTATCCTCTTTTATCCTGAAGCTTTGATTCCTTCAATACAGGGTCTGGCAGGAAGTGCCGATTCTTGTCATTGTCAGTATGCTGGCTTACTTTTGTTTTCTTGAGCAGCTTTTGGTAAGATTAGTTGCCATTTATTTAATTTGAGATCTACCAGATGATTCTCAACTCATATTCTAGCTTCTGTGCAGGTTGGGAAAATGGGTAGCAGTGCAATTGCCATATCACTTCCATTTTCTTGTGTGCTAGGCCTCCTTGCATCTATGACCTCTTCAACAATGGGTATGTTGTAATGTTAGTTCCACAAACATCATTAATATAGCCATTCTTTCAAAAAGTGCTACGGATTACCCTTATATATTCCCTGTTATAATACTCAATTGGAAATAAATTCAACTGATATTTGGAACGATTATATATCCTCAGACAAATGTTATCTTGGAACACATCGATTCTTTATTTTAATTAAATTTAGGATGCTTTGTTTAACTAGTGATTGTGGCCTGAAAAGACAAAAGGTTGCTATTTGTCTCTTTTTTGCACACCGTCTTGTGATAATCTCTAACAAAGGCTAATACCGATTTCATTTTTCAGTGAAGAGAAGATTTGTTTGGGTGTATGCATCAGTTCAGTTCGCCCTCGTGGTTCTTTTTGCTCATATCTTTTACAACTTGGTAAGGAATTCTTTTCATGTCTCTTATTTTCTCTCCTTAACTTGAGAGAAAACAGACTTCACTAGTCCAAGGGTCTTTCAAATTTAATAAAGATAGATTGTGTTGAGCAACGCAGTTGGACTTGGCGTTTGCTCCTCACTTTGTCCGATCTCACTGTCCACGTATAGAGTACATGGAAATCCCAAAACTTGCACCCCTTTAAGTTCAAAACTTACTCTTCCATATGAGCTAAAACATCGAACTCATCCTCCAAAACTAAGAATTCAACCCTCCTAAGGTACTATGTTGGTTACTGAATATAACAATGAGAGCGTTTCTTAGGTTCATGTGCAACCAGTTCTGTCAATCCTTATTTCTACGTTTGCGGGGTTTGGTGTGGCGATGAGTGGGAGTTCTGTTGTTGTGGAGGTACTGAGATGGAGAAGACGGAGGGAGGCTCTCAGAAATCAGAACGAGATAAGTAACCAGATAATGCTGAATCCCAGTCGACGCCCTCCACCAAGTCAAGTAGCAACACTATCATCATACAGCAGCCCTCGACATCATAGGAGTGAAGTCGGAAATCCAGAAACTTTTAGTGGAAGCTGAGTAGAAGCAAGTTGCCAATTGCAACCTGCAAACTTAAAATAGATGGTTTTGTATCTGTTTGAAGAAATAGCAGATCATTACAGCATATTTGCTTGTTGAGTTATGTTATACTAGATGAAACAAGAATTTGAGGAGAATCTAGATTACAAGTTGTCAAAAAGGTTAAGGTTTTTATGTATGTTGAAGAACTACATGTGTAAAGAGAAAATTTCATCATGCGGTTGTTCAATTGTCTCTTCTAGTACATTGATTTGGTGCATGGTTTCAAGCGTTCTTGCCAGCTTTCCTATATACAGTTCAAGGAGCTTTTCTTTCTTTGGTTTGTGTGTGTGTGTGATGTATGGTCGACTGTGAAATCAAATGGAAATTTTACGCATCTATAGATTTAAAAATGACAGTTTGAGGGCCCAAAGATTATTAAAGTAATTTATATATATATAAAGATTCGGTTTGTTCTAATTAACTAACGTGTGTCACACACTAAAACGGGTGTTCATAATTAAATAAAGATTTAAAAATTAAATTTTATTTTTTAAATTGTATACTAATTAAGAAATTAAAAATATTAAAAAAATAATATAAGGAAGTTATGAGAAGTTAAAGCCAGTGAAGTTGGGAAGAGTAGACAACCATTTATCAAATTAGGAAGAAAATTTTAAAAAGATGATGAAATAATGTTAAAAATAGAAACTTAATCCAACAAAAAAGCAAATAAAAAATATGAGATATTCTCCCTTAATAATAAAATATAGATTATGTTCTTTTCATAATTCATTTGGTTTTATTTATTTAGGCCAATGTTTATAAATAATCCACTTTAATATTTAATTGACAATATTTGGTCACAAGACAATTATTTTGCATGAGATTAAAAAGTACTTGCAGATATGGTCCCATGCACGGATTATGTGCGACCAAATTGTGAAGCTCTGTAACCACCTCTATAACATTCTCTTCAATCCTATAGACAAAACAATATTAATTTTATAAAGTACAGTTTTAAAAATACAATATCCATTACGGGACATTTGCAATTTTAACTTCAACGGGGTGGGGGGATGGGGGTTTGTGGTTGGCCGAAATCAATCCCTAATTTTACCTTAAAATAGAGGCAGTTTGATTAAGCTCTTATAAGTTTTTCAAAATATTTTATAAGGTATTTGAAAGTTTATCAAATAAAATATTTGATTTTCTTTTAGATAAAAAAAGTTGCTTATAACTTCTTTTCTTTAAAAAAAAAAAAAACGAGTTGACAACTTATTTTTAAATTTTAGCAAATTCCTTCTTAGTGGATGATATCAACAAAATTTTAGGGCTTCAGAAAGCATTATGTGATATATTTGAAACTTTGAGGACCAAATTGAGATTTTCTGCAACATTTTTTCTTTCTTTCCTGTTTCTTTTTTCTGTGTGTGTGTTTTCGTCTAACTCGAAAACAATAATATATCTTCCGAAGAAATAGGGTTTCCGCACAATGAGTGTAAGATAAGTGGCAGCAGAGGCAGAAGTCTGATGAAAACAATCATTCCGACAAAACTCACCCAGCCGCAAACTCTGCCCCTTCTTTTCACATCCCTCTTTCAGCAATCCACAGGTGCTCTTCCTATCTATACGTGCACTCTACTGAGCTGGTGGTTTTGTTGAACTAATAGGATACCTGTCCTTTGTTTCTTTTAACCTCCAAGATCAAATTTTATTTGCCTCTCTTAGATATGCGTTGCATGTGTTTGATTAAGTGCTCCTGTGAATCTCTTTACTTGAAGGGGTGCGTAGGCTGCAGTCTGTGAACGCATTCCGAACTAGGAGGGATATTGGTGGTGTGTGTGCGAGGAGGATGGCTTGGAGTTCGGAGAAATATAATGGGACCACTGTGGAGAATCCTAAATTGGGATTGGTGCGGCCAGCGACGAATGAGTACGCTGAAGAGGCGATTGAAGCCGTGAGGGCTGGGCAAGTGATAGCTGTGCCCACTGATACGCTCTATGGCTTTGCTTGTGACGCTTGGTATGTCGTTATCATTGAATTCTTTCTTTGGTTTTTTGAGTGTTACCGTTTTTATGCCATCAATTGTGTGATATTGAACATTCAAGTGCCTTGGTAGGTTTAAGCATTTTTTTTTATTTAAGCTTGAAGAGGAATGAATTTGGGAACTTTTCGCATTATTTATGTGCCGGAAAATCACTGCACGAAGTTGATTAATAAGCCAACATTTATGTTATTCCCTCATTACTTTTTTCACATTTTGTTTCTTATTTATACCAGTAGTTTGATGCACATGGAAGCATACTTGGTTTATTTCTTTCAAAAGTTTGACAGCTAGGCATGATATCAAAAGATAATCTCTGCTCCGACATGTGATTGCAAAATAGAAAGACAACAGGGCATGTTTTTGATCGCTTGTTATGATGAAATTTCAGCTATGTTATAGTTCTAGTTGTGGTGGCTCAAGGTTTTTCTTTGATTGCTAACCTGGTGCAGCTCAATAGAAGCAGTTCATCGGATATATGAGATCAAAGGCCGTAAATATACTAGTCCTCTTGCAATTTGTGTTGCGGATGTTCAAGATATACAACGTTTTGCTACTACTGACAATTTGCCTCATGGGTTGCTTGATTCTCTTCTCCCAGGACCAGTAACGGTGGTTCTAAAAAGAGGTCAGTTAAGCACATTACAGTATGTTTTCCTAATAACTATGGGGGAAGATTTTCACTAAATCTTTTAGGTCACTGAACCTCCTTTGTTATGATCTTTTTTCACTTTTCTTGATGCCCTTTCCACCTTATCACCTGCCTCCAGTTATTGAGGTGAAGTGCAAACAAAATTTATTCAATATCTTTTTTTTCTGGATACAATGTATTCTGAGCTTTGTTGTTAATGTGTTCAGGGGAGACAAGTATCCTTGAGAAGTCCTTAAATCCTGGATTGGATAGCATAGGTGTACGAGTGCCTGACTGTAATTTCATTAGAGTAATTGCCCGTGGTTCCAGAAGTGCCCTGGCCCTCACTAGTGCGAACCTTAGTGGGCAGCCTAGTAGTGTAGATATCAAAGATTTTGAGAACCTCTGGGAGCACTGTGCATACATCTACAATGGTGGTGTACTTCCATCAGGGCGAGCAGGATCAACGGTTGTGGATCTCACTAAGCTAGGACAGTACAAGATTCTAAGGCCTGGGAGGTAACCATCAAAAGTTCTTGTGCTCTTTCTGCCTCTATGTTTCTAGAGTTTTTAGATGAATAAATAAATTAAAAAGTTTGGTGGAATATGTTAAGCATTTGCTAGGAATTGTAGTTCATACACCTTCAAAATTTGTCCAAACAGACGCTTAGAGCTCTCAAAATATTTTAACTTTTCCCCATATCTTAGGCAAACACTTAGCATGGGAACACTAGAAAAGAGTGAAAGATATATATATATATATACGTATATATTTTGAAACTTCCGCTTTTCTTTTTCTTTATTGCTGAATCTTTAGTTGTGAATTGAGAGAATGACCAAATTGTTGAAAACTACGGCATATTTCTTTCTGACAATGCTGGACCTTGTTTCTTTTATGGCTGGACAAAAGACTGTTCTGGACCTTTGTTTGCCTTCAATTAGTTGCTGCTTCATGAAGCAGAACATGAGTTTGAGACTATGGTTGGAGTATAGATGCACTCTTAATATTTATGGGACAACTACCAGCCTTACTGATAATTGAGAAAACCAACTCATTTTCTAAGTATTTGCCCTGAGTGATCTCATGACCAAAAAAAGATGACATGCATACTTAATATTGCTTTGCTGAAGATCTAGCCTGTATACCATATGAAGTTGCCATGCAGTTATTCAGCATGTCTTTTGTATTTGCAGTGCCAAAGACGAGACAGTGGCAATTCTTGAGAGATATGCTCTAGTAGAAGATAGCAGCGCCTCTTGACAAGATTTCTGTTCCACTAAATGTTTCTCTCAGCTTATCAAGTTCTTCTGCATATTCGTGAGAAACTGTTTCTTTTCAACTGAAAAATCCGCTCTATTTTACCCCTGCGCCTCCACGAGGAAACGCAAAGATTATGAGAGGGAGGGAGGGCGGGCTTTTCCGTTGTATTCTTCACCCAAAAATTGGTGGTATGTGAATTTAAAGCATACTATTTCATGTTATTTTGCAGCTTGATGCGAGATATATTTGTCAGTCCTAATAAACTCGGTTATATCTATGATTTTTACAGAAATTAGAAAATATTACATGCATTTTACATGTGTTGAGAGAAGCGTGTATCCCTAGGACGGACTTAATATTCAACCATTATAGCATTTAACTAAATGTTAGAAAAAAGTATCCTCCTACTCTTATATACGACTATGGAGCATTTGAACTATTTTCTAAGTTTTGGTGAAATTTGATCTTATTCAATTTTTAGGTGTTGGATTCAGAGAACAAAGATTATCAAGAAATATAACTATTTAAGAAATTATTTACGAAAAGTGCATCGAAGTCGCAAAATAAATTTATTATAAAAATTGAATATTTACATACAGGTTAAATATGTTGGTATTTTTTTCAAAATTTAAAATTTCTTGTTCAAAAGTTCGTTTGTATGTTCAAAAAGTACATTTTAAATAATCAGAATTGATTAGTTTTAGTTGATAGTTCTCTAAGATTAGTGTGAAGCAAATTGTAACTTTATTATCTTTTGTAATATATTTATATCCCTCACTTTCAAATTCTTACTTTAAAATAATTGATTGTTTTAATCGAAAGTATACTTCTATTTTTTGTTTAGTTTGTATGATTAAGCATGATTGGTTTGTGAATTAGGGTTAGGCCTTATTCTTTGTTTGGTTCACATTATTAAAGTATGCCATAAATTTTGGGCCTAAAATCTAATCCCTTAAAATGATGGACTAGAAATTCATTTTCATAACCAAAAGAAATGACACAGACTATAAACCTTTGTTTGGTTTCATTTTTCTGGGGATCTTCGAGACGGCAGAAACACATTCAATATCCGTCTGATTTTTTTCACATTTATCTGTGTGAATTTTTAGTTTTGTACTTTCTATTTATAATATATATAAATACATATATATATAATATAATATAAAGAAGATATAATTTGATAATGAACAGTGATTTTTGTCTTAAAAAAACACAACATTAAACATACAAGACCTATATATGCATATATATAACTATCAATATATATAAAAGAGACATGATTTACAATAATTTGACAATGAACAATAGTATTTGTCTTCCAAAATACAACATCAAGCATACAATATTTATTTTAAATTAAATCATCTCTAAAAATAAATCCAAACGTTCGCAAAACAAAACACCCAAAAAATGAATTTAAACACTATGAAAAATTTTTAGAACCAAAAGAAAATTAAATTATCTTGTTAAAATTGTAAATATAAGTTCAGAATTTTTCATTTTTTCTTATAGAATTTTATCATGTCCATCATTTTATTTATTTATTTTTAAACATTAATAATAAGTTTGAAAATTTTGAGAAAAATTACAAAATTGGACCTGTATACGTAGGAGGGTAACAAAATTAGTCCTATAAGTATTGAACTGACAATTTTGGTCCTGTAAGTTTTAATTTAGTAGCAAGTTTTGTCCTTTCGGCCAAAAATTAGCTAGACAAATTGGGATTTAAGGTTCCGACTACCAACTAGTCTCAACTTAAATACATGGCGTCTTACATTGCTACTGACGTGGCGTGGGGCATGGATGTGGCGGGGAGCTGAGTCCATGGAGGAAGATGATGACAAGGAGTTGAAAGAGGGAGGAGTTGATGATAAACAAAGGATATCCAAATGCTCAAAAAAATGAAGAAAATTGAAATGATCGTCGGCCGAGCTTTCCAATTAGGGGGGGGGGGGGGGGTGCTGGAGGTGAGAGGACACTAGACAATAGAGAATTGAAGGTGAAAAGTTTAAAAATAGATGATGCAAAAATAGTATTGGTGAGACCTAACCAAAAAGTTGATAAAAAAAGATGAGAGATGGTGCATTAGGATTGTTGGAGGATAGCGAAACTTTTGGAAGAGGTTCGGTGTCATGGGTCTAACAGTAGCCAGCAAATCGACGGAGAAAGCAATTACATCTTTCTCACTTGATTTATACATTTTTTCCCTCTCCCACTCTACATTAGCATTCATGTAGGATGCTGATTGTGTAAGTAAATTCCAATTGGTAGTCGAAATCCTAAACCCCAATTTGTTCGGTTAAAATCGTACAATTTTTGTCGGAAGGACTACATTATCACTAGATTAAAATTTATAGGACTAAAATTACCAATCTAATGCTTACAAAACTAATTTTGCCACCCCTATAGATATAGGACCAATTTGCAATTTTACCAAAATTTTATATAAAAATGTGTACAATGTCTATGCAGATTCTTGAAAGTAGTAGCACCCTATTTGATCCGTAGCTTGTGGATCTGCATCATACTTAAATTAAATCCATTTGTAGTATAATAATAGCTTTGAGTAAATTACAAGTTTCTCCTCACAACATAGATAAAAATATAAATATAAATAAATAAACAACAAGTGTCATACCAAATACCCAAACTTAGGATTTATTTGGTAAAATATATGCAAATATTTTGAAAAGTTTTTTTACTGTCTTTTTGAATAGTGAAAGAATGAAACAACAAAGTCAGGATTTCTAATTGTGTCGTGACCGTAATTGCAATAACACATAACATAGAGAGAAATTATAGCTCCTACCTTATTTGATCACCGTAAATTAATTCCACAATAAATAACTATTGTACTTTTTTTTTTTATTTCATTATCGTCCAATCGTAATAACTACGATATATCCATTATTTGGTTCGAGCAATTATTATTTATTTGGTTTATTTACTATATTTTTTTTTTGAAGTTTTTGGACTAAATATAATGTGTTGATGTATCAATAATGCATTAAACTTTTTAGATAATTTTATTTTGGGGATATCAATAATGCACTAAACTTGGGATAATTTAATTTGAAGGGAGAAGGTAACATGTGTTGGGGGTGGGGGGTGGGGGCACGGCACATGTTCCTCGAGGACAATAAACAAAATATTCAACTTTGGCTGCTTTCGCTCTAACGTGTGTTCTGCAACCACAAATGAGCTCCACATTTTTGTTATTATTATTATTCCCATCTACTCACAATCTCCCATGAAAACTTACTACTATTCTCTCTTTAATTTCATTATAGCTGAGGTTAATTACCGATAAATAAATTCAAGTTCTATCATATATATATATATATATATATATATGTATTTGTCTCGTTGTTAGTCAAATTGATGTATAACTCAGTATATCAAGATAAATTATTGCAATTTATTTATCATCATTAATCAAAATCTTTTATAATTGTGTATCCAAATTTTAAAAAAGTTATTTAAGGTCAAATTTATTCATAAAATGTTCATGTGATTTGAATCGAGTTAGGGCCAGATTGGTACGAACAGATTAAAATAGTCGTGGGTCTTGTACCATTTTTGATATTATTAAGAAGTTTAGGAACATTTATGTTATTTAAAGGTACCATTATGTAGTCCCACATAAAATTTATAGGATGTACAATAACGACAATTTCAAACAAATTAGCTTTTTGTTCACAATTTTTTAAACACTTACGGTACGTTCTAATCATAATAATAGTAAAAAATTACATTCTGCCGTGGATGATCATACCCACAAAAGATCTAAATCGATGGGGCGGATTGTTTTTTCAGACTTGTTAGGCTGCGAAAATCAAGTAATTCATCATGCAATTTTCAAATAAAGTTTTTTTTTTAATTTTTTTTTTCTCGAGATCAAAGTCCAAATTCCACGTTCAAATCAAAGACTAAAAACTTAAATGAGTAGAAAATTGGGAAATGAGAGGCGCCGTCGGCCAAAGGTGCAACATTTGAAACGTATGAGGACTAATTTAATATAAGTTATAACTGCGCGCGAGACCCGCATGTTGCTTACTATAATCCCTTCTCTCTGCTTTCTATCTTTTCAATAATTTTATTACCAACAATTAAATTATTATTTCTTTTTATTACAATCACATATCATTTTGATTTTATCTATAATGTTTACTATATACTACTTTAATAACCGTCGAGCTTCAATATTTCAAAATTTTAAAAACTCCCATTTGAAATAATTCGAGAATCTTCACTAAGTTCGTTCAGATTCAATTTAACTTGTGTTACAAAGAAATCGAAGAGCCCACGGATTCTTTTGGTACAAATAGTAACATCTAATAGGGCTAATAATGGAGTTCTTTTTTTCTTTTTATGAGTTGATTCTCATTAGATTCCATCCTAACTTTTTACTAAATGCATGAAATAAAAAAGAAAAATAGAATGGGTAATCCATTTAGAGAATGGTGGTTGGACTGTGATGTGTGATGTTTACTAAACCTTGACCTACCAAATATTAATATTAATATTAATATTAAATAAAATATATGAGCTGGCTAACTTGTTGCTGTCTTGGAAATTAGAGAAACAGCTTTCCAAAATAGTTAAAGGGGTGTTTGCAACACATTTTTTTTTTTTGTGGTAAAAAAAGAAATTGTAAGATAAACATTAATAAAAATTGAAATATTCGAAAATATAAATAAAAAGTGAAAAATAATTAAACTTGAAGTATTTTATAATTTTTACAGAAAATCACGAAAGTTGGTAAGAAAATATGTATGAGATCGATTTACGTAGTTTAAAAATAAAAGTCAAAAATCAAAACTATTAGTTTCACCCTAAACTAAAGAACATTTATTTTAAATCTTTGAAAATGTATCTTTTTTTCTTTCTTTTTCTTTTTTTTGTGTTGCAGTAAGTCTAACGAACATAAATATAATGTTTTTTTTTTCAGAACACATTTATCTAAGAAAAAAAAGGTGGTTGTTTGCACGTCTTTAATATTTGAGGAGGACGAAAAAGTATTTTTTTAGTGAATTATTAGGCTATATTTGAATTGACAAATTTAAAATGATAGATTTTGAATCCCCATTATAATATATTTTTTTTTAAAAAATCTTTTAGTTCTAATTTTAAGTATATTTTGTTAATAATCGATAAATTTCAAATTCTTGTAGTATAAAGTTATGTGGAGTCCAAATTTTCAAATCATTCTCTCACATTAAAATCTAGCAATCCAAACACAGTGTTAATTAATTTAATTAAAGGATCTGCATAGCATACAAAAAAAAAAAAAAAAAATTCTTTTCATTTGGTAGAAACTTATCTAAATTGAAATTCCTCTATTGAATTAAACTAATTAACATAGTCATCATATTAAAAGATTGTGGGTTCGAATCCGATAAATATAAAATATATATTTATTTTTATAATAGTTTTTTATTTATTTTTAAATATATTCATTGATTTGAAATTATTTAAATATTAATTAATTTTTTAATTTAAATATATTGAATGATGTAATAAAATACATTTAATCAACCAAAAAAAGAGATTGATAAAAATAAATATTTTTTTTAAAATAATGAATGAAGAGAATACTTAATAAAATGATTGAATTTTTTTATCGTATTTACAACTCTGTCAATAATTAATTAAAAATATAAAAATATATGTCAAAGGAAGTAATAATAATAATTATACGATAGGAGACAATTAAGGGCACTTATATTAAATTTAACCCCAAATATTTTACTACACTAAGTCTAAGAAATATAATTATTTTATGTAATTTAATAATCTTTTATTAATAATAATAAATAAATTATAATAACTTATTTCATATAATGAGGAATACTTATATTGTATTAATATATCAATAGGATTAATAATAATAAATAAATTATAATAACTCAGAAAATATAAATTGAAAGTGGAAAACAATTAACAAATCAGCACACGGCCCTCGTGCGGCTGAGAGTTTGCAGTCAGCTTCCGGCGGGACTAACGGAATATCCCAACCAGCGTTAACTATTTCTCCTGATTCTGTTTTGCGGTTGAGTCCTTATACTCTTACAAATTTCTACAATTCTCCACATTCAAAATTGATGATACACTTGAACCTCCTTGCCATGACTTCCTCAATTTTTTATTTGCGTCTTGATGTAGTCATTTATTTCTGTCTTATTTATTACAAGAGTCTTCGTTTTGTTTGACCAATCAAGTTGTCAATATATTTAAATGATTATTTATGTAAAATTCTTTCAAATTTAGCATTTATATAGTAGATATGGAAAATAAATTTTATATCTATTCCTAATCATCAATAAATTCAAATGATTATTTATATAACGTTCTTTGAAATTCGGCAAATATAATAGAAATAAAAAATAAAAATTTATGTCCGTTGTCAATTGCTGTAATTTCTAAATTCATTTTAACTAAGATATCACAAATTTATCTATCATCGATCTTCATTTAATGTGAAATGATAGTACACATTTACAGTGGATTTCATTGCAATCTTATGTATATTGACATTAATTACAAAATTTTGATGATAAAAAGGAAAAAAAGAACACCAAAAAAGATTATTATAAAGATAAAACAAAAAAATGGAAAGTCAAAGTGAATAAAACCTAAGTGAAGGGGCACAAATATAATAAACTATAAACATTGTTTTTACTGCAGAATTGTGGGTTGAAAGTCTTTGTAAGCATTTGTATGGCTACTAATATAGGAGAAGCAGAGATGCTCAGGCGTTGAATTTTTATCTGTGCATCACTCCGGGAGTAGCTCTCACCAAACCTATATTTCTTGTAAGTATAAAATTCTCAATTCGGCTTCATTTGTTTTTCTGAATTTTTGTTCCAAACAGACCGTCTCAGGTTCCAATTCCATCCGCCACCACTTCTCCCCTTCCCTTTCTTCTCAGTTTCTGTTGTTGGAAATTCTGTTGAAAGTTTCATCTCCGTTGCACCCTTCTTCTATTAATTTTCTTTCTGGGCTTATAGCTCTGAGTAAGTTGCTAGCTTCGTTGGTTAAGCCTGTTTTTTCTAGCGATTCAAGCAATTCATGAATGTGTAAATCTTTGTATCACTTTTTTGTTGGCTTTTTAACTTCATTTTTTGAGGGAGTTTCATTGAAGATGATTCTTGATTTGTTTATCGAGCGCCAGTTTGAGTTCTATTTTGGTGTTTGACTTTTTGCTTCTCCTCCTCCTCCTCCCCCCCCCCCCC